>NW_028301612.1:4242424-4545454 GCF_987345545.1 Pholcus phalangioides | reverse complement strand
TCAGGCATAACACTCCTAGACAAGCTATAAAGGTAAGAAAAGTGTTCTTATTTTTCATTGGATTGATATCCATGAATAGTATAAATCAGTGTTCTTCAACCGCTGGTTCCCAAAACATTTCACCTAATTTAGGTAGCTGCTACTTAATTTTATATTTAATAAATTAAATAGTGTTCCTATATTTTATTTGTTGCAATCTAGGGGTTGTTAACCTGTGGGTTGCCTCCCAAACTTGGGTTGCAAGGGGCTCCAAGATGGGTTGTTCAAATCCACTTACAGTCAAATTTTTGAGCTATGTGTCCTGACCCAAACTCGATTCACAGGGGCTTATGAGATGGGTTGTGCATATCTACTTCTACTTACAGTCAGAGATTCTTCAGCTAGGAGTAACGACCAAAACTTGATTGCAGGGCCTTTCAGGATGGGTCATATAAATCCACTTAAAGCCCGGGATTTTTTAGTTATGAGTTCTGACCCAAACTTATTCACAGGGGCTTATGAGATAGTTTGTACAAATCTGCTTACAGCCAGGGATTCTTGAGCTATAGGTCACAACTTAAACTTGGGCCGCAGGAAGGGGGGGGGGAAGGGAACACTTACTAGATGAGTGATACAAATCCACTTTTTGCATCACTAGTTTCACTTATCTCAAAAGATAAACTGCCCCATGGGTATCAGAGCTAATTTTGTTGGTGATTTTGGGTCACAGTTGAAAAATGTTAAGAACCCTAGCCTTAAACCTTTAAGCTATTTATAAAATTTTCCTGATCCGGTTATAACTCACATTGGGAAAAAAAACCATGTTATATAAGAACTAGAGATATTTCGGGGTGACCAAAATGGAGCAGATCAAGTTTGACGAGATATCTTGTGATTGCTGCTGTAAGGGTTAAGTCATCAGCAGATTGGTGAATTATTTATCCCATTCCCACTGGTCAGTGAAATTGTTCAACCTTTTCATGGGTTGGAGGTATAAAAGTGTTGAACACAAGTGTAAATATTTTTTCCCCTCTTTCTGGATTTTAGGAGAAAATTAGATTTGAAAGAAAAAATTTTTTGATTTCTTTTAGATCAAAATTTTTTAGATTTTCCCTGAGCTTTCAAAATGTTGTGACATCAATGGCTACCTCACCATTGGGGAAAACACTTACGGGGGCAGCCATAGTTTACACAGAACTTACCTTCTCAATTGAAGATGTCACTTCTGCCTATTAGTCATCAAAAAATGTCTTGGTGACCGCATTTAAGCAAACTGGTAACAACATGATTTTATTTGCTTAGCATTTATCAGGGGATGGTCTTGGTAACCACATGATTTTATTTACTTAGCATTTATTGTAACCATTTATCAGGGGATGGTATAGGTTGCCGACATCCCTGCATAATTATAATTGTATTCTATTAACCAGTCATATGTTTAATTAATTTCTCCTTTTCCCCCTTTTTTTAAAAGTTTGAAGCTAATAAAAAATTTCAGAAGGAAATTAATTTTATGTATGCATTTAAACTAACTTCATGTCCTTAACTGCTTTTTAAGATCATCAATGAAAAAAAAAATTACAATAATTGAAATAATTACTAATTAGTTTTCAAAAATGGAAATAATTAAAAGTTGGCTTGACGGTGTTCGCTGTCATAACCACCTAACCGAAGGAAGTCTTACTCGCCCGGTTGAGTATAGGACACAGTTGCCTCACGCAATCTTATCTTTTATCAATAGAGATTCAACCAGAGTGCCCACATTGGCAAAGTCCATTGACCATCACTCATGCTTTTACTTGTTCACATCATCGTCACCATTTTACGACCGCTTTTGGTCATAGTCATCTTTCACTTAGCGACATTTTAAATGACCATTGCGATGCATCTCACATTTTCAAATTCATCAAAGCTATTGTTTTTTTGTAACAAAATATAATTTTATACAATCTACGTCACCTGTTTTACGTTTCATACCTACTTTTACCTATTGACATGACAAGAACAAGTTTTGTCTTAGTTTTGTATGGTCATTTGTTTTAGCGCAGCTTGACCTAATTGGTCCTCGCGCCAGTAAAATTTAGATCCAATCCGACTATCCTCAAAAATTTAACCTATCTTTGCTTCCACACACGCACAAATCTAATTTTTTTCCCTCAAATTATAACTGCTTGAAGATATTGGTTTTTATAATTTTTAGAACAAAAATATAGCTTTATACAATCTACAGCACTGTTTTATGTTTAAGTTTTGTTTTGCCATGCATGGTTTTACTTGATGTGACAAGAATACATTTTAATTGGTCAATTGTTTTGGCGCAGTTTGAACTAATTGGTTCTTGCTCCAATAAATCGAAAATCCAATCCAATAACCATGTGACAAACGCAATAACAGAAAGGGTGATTGTACACCATGTGATATGTGATACCACCGGAGCTTTTTTCGTCAGCAGCCTTATATATATTTTGGATTTTTTTATGATCAAATGTCTTCAAAATATATATACAACTGCTTTTGAGAGTTTGTATACCCAAGATTATCCATCACTGATAGCATCCACGATGATTATATTCTACTCAGGGGCTACCCAGGACCAGCCTGGGGGGCGCTTTTCTTAATTGACTTTTTAAAAAAAAAACAAAAAAAAAAATATTTTTTTTTGATCGGATTTGTAGAGGGGAGACCTGATCTTCCGATTTCTGGATTCCAAAAGATAGCATATCTGTGTGTAGGTTCTTATCATGGCAATAAAATGACAAATATATGACATGCAAAAGTACGCTTGCTGGATTTTCATGTAAATTGCCTGATTTTTGTGAGACAATTGTAGGATTTTACCTTTTCAAGGTTGGCAGGTCTGGTAATATCAGAAATATTTTTAAGCTACAGATTCCTATTATGAATGTTTTTAGTTTTTTTTCCCCTTGCTTCCTCTCTCATGAGCAATTGTGGGTGAAAGTTTCAGTCAATTTAAGAAGTATCTATCCAATCAGCTTTTAAAAACATTACAGTACTTGAACTAAAATAAATTTGAATCAGGTATTTGCTGTCATCATTAAATTTATTTCAATCCTTCAAACTTTGTTTCCAAAGACTATTGAAAAAAATAATAACATGACAGTGATCATATACTGATGTTCAAGTTATCCTGGTGAACTTATTTTTTTTTTACTTGTTCTTCATGAAGCGAGGTCAAGTTACGAAAGTTCAACCATTCAATCTTAATAAGAGAAAGAGAGATGATGATGAACCTATTCCAGAGTATAAAACCTTGGCTCAAAAAGTAGAAGAGCATCTGAGGAAAGGCAGAGAAGCTCGTTTAGGCAACAACAGTTCATCTGCTGTTGGTAAGTAAAATTTTTTCCCTCACAAATTTATTTGGAAAATAAATCTAATGCAGGGAAACTCAGTTTATGGCCATGATTCTTTCCATAACTGTTCTTGTAATCCAAAACACCCGTATATCAAAGCTCTTTCCCCCATAAAAAATAATGGAAACTCAAATGATTTTTTCCACAAATTCGAACCACAATTCTTTTGGAACATAAGGTACTGGTCAGTTTGTTTTTTATTTTGCACATAGTGGTTTTACTTATTTCATATAGAAGGATTTGGTATTTTCAGAATGATGCGAAAGAGCAAATGGCTTCACTTTGGAAGCTCCTGCTTGCATCAATACACGACAAAAAAGTGACACTGTCTTTCATGCGTTATGAATAGGCCCCAGATCACACTAGAGCCCTTAAACAATTGAACTTTTCATTTATAGGCAAATGCAGGCAATATATATATGTAAATTTAGCCTTTTTCAGGAAGTGATATAATAAAAATATCCCTGAATTAATTAAGATTTCCTTACGTGCAGTGAGTAACATCAATCTGAAGTTTCGCTGTATTTCATATATTTTTGTCATTTCACATCTGGTGTAATTCTAAATATTTAGGTGAATTGGAAAAACAATGGTGTTAAGTAACATTTTTTTTTCTTCTTTTACGGGACTTAATCACCTTATGTTTGAAGGCACATTATTATGAAATCAAAACATTTTGGGTCATCCTTAGGCTGGGCTTACACTATGAAAGTTTGATAAAAGATCTTTTACAAAACTTGAAAAATATATAATGAATATAAATTAATAAGCCTATTGGTTACATTCGTTCAAATGTAAATGATACTTTTATTACCAAGGTTTTGACTGCTTGCTGATGTGAAGATAAGTCCAGGAAAGAAAATTTATCTGGCTTTGCTGGGAATTGAACCCACATCTCACTTGCCAGGCTTTTTTGCGTCAGTCAGCTGTCGAAACCTTTGTTGTAATAGCAAAGAGAGCATGTTGAGATAAAATATGCTTATTGGTTATATTTTTCAAGATTTATAAATGATTTTTATAAAACTTGTATAATGTAATCCCGGCCTTAAGGTGATTCAGCAATCACACATAGAAAATTTTAGGTGCCAATATAAATTTTCTTGTTGCTATGGCGACCTGGCCCCTCACTTGAACCTCTTTTTAAATCAATTAAAATTGTAAATTAATTTACAAATTAGGTTTATTCATTAAAAAAGAGGAGTGTCTTTTACTAAATGTCCTTCCTTTGGCTACTTTTTTGTGAGAAATATATAATTGAAAATTATTTTTGCTTTACCATGTGTTTCAGTTTGGAGACATCTATCATTTTTGGAAAAAGTATATGTTTTCAACACGCTTATTTTTTATCAGTGTTACAAAACATATAAAAACGTGTTTCTCCTGGCATTTGGTAACCAGAAGGAAGGTTTGATCTCAAAAGTTAAGGGGAAGAAAATAAAAAAAAATTAAATTTCTTTCTTGCAACATCAAGCTGCAGTAATTTTTCATCTGAAGACTTTGCTTTTAGAATGAAACTCATGCTCTAACAAAACAGAAAAATTAAAAATTGGTTGTCCCCATAAAATTGTCGAAAAAAAGAGCAAGAAATACAAATTAAAATGCAATTGACAAAAAAATTGTTCAGAGTATCAGTGCTTGTGCAGGTTGAAAATGATCTACCAAAATAGATGGAGCCTGTTGAGATTGTCACACATAAATATCAAGTGCTAAAACAAACAAAATGCCTTTTCGGATTTGCCTATCTCTTAGCATGGTAAAATTTCAATTAATTTTTTTCATTATGAATTTTCAACAAACTTCATTGCTGACTATTTTATTTATAAGCAAGTAAAGAATTGTCCAAGAATTCTTTTTCATTTTTTGGTAACTTTCAATTTCATGAGAATGACCCATGTATATTATATTTCTTCTATGTTTTTTTTCTTTTTTTTCAGCCACTTTGATGGGCAATATTTGCCTATTGTAACCTTTGTTTTGTATTTGTATATTTTTTTCCTCAGTCTACCTCATATATGATAGTTATAGGTTAATCTTTCTTCTTCCAAGAACATTTACTCAAGCTTATGTCTAATTTTCTATTTTATAAAAATGCTATAGGCTGTATAATATACTTATTCATGTTGAATTTTTTATTTTTATTTTTCTGAACAGGAAACACTTCATCACATCTTGTTCGTCCTCATTCTCCAAAGTTATTGACTTCTCAACGTCAACGACCAGTTCATGTTGTCAGTCAGCAAGAAAAAGAAGAACAAGAAATTCAAGAAATGAAAACGTTAGTATTTCTTAACATAATGTGACAAAGTATTGTTTCTTTTATGCACTAATCATTAACATATCTTTTTTTGGGGGGGGGGAAAGGATGAATTTACTCCACATAGAATATTACAGAACTTTGATTAACCGTCAGTTTCTGTTATCCGTAATGGTCTAAAAAAATGCAGAAAGATAGCCCCCCCCTTTCCCCGGATCACCCCCACTGGGGGTGATATTTGCCCAATTTGGGAAACACTGGACCAGGGTATAATTGAAAATATGAAGTAATGTTACAGAATAATTTTTATCAAAGGCTTGCTTTGATCTGATGGTGCCATGACTGTCAATGAATTTTGGAAGAAATATGACATACAAGTAAAGGGCGCTATTTTAATGTTGCCAGTGCCTGACTGACCTTATATTAAAGTTTATATTGATCGTTTTGTGTAAAAGTAAATACAATATGTATGTAATATTCACACTTTTAGAGGATTTTATTTTCGCCCCAAGCCCACAGTGAAATCATGTTTCGGTTAGAGATGGGATGAGTATTCGGCTGCTATTCTGTATTCGGCCTATTCAGTCCTTTTGCCGAATATTGCTTAGGTATTTAACCAAATATCTGTTTGAATCTCAGCACAACAAACTAATTTAAAAAAATTATATTGTAATTTTTCACATAAATTATCAATTTACTGATCGTATTTTATTGTGTGATGCATACCTATCCCTTTCTGTGCAAGAGGTTATGTCAGGGTGAATTTCTGGGATAAGTAAAATATGGGAAAAAAAGAATTCTACCACAATGATGTGGAAGTGAGCATGAATTACATAAATTCATTAACTGAAGGATGCACCTAGACAAGAAACTTATTGAGCTACTGAAAGGGGCATAGAACATCTTGAGGGGGGAAAATAAGTCGTAAATTTTATGATGCATTAATGAGAGTAATAATGGTTGACATTTTCTCAATTAGATGTGAAATTGTTACAAGTGTTTGGGGAAAAAATTGATTCTGTAAGCACAATGAATGAACAGCAGAACTTTGCCTCTGGACTTATCCTGTTGCCGAGATCTCTTCCAGCCTAGCTTCGTGGCAGAGTCCGGAACACTTTTTTTTGTGTAAAAAAAAAAACATGCAAAATTTGTGGTGATTACAGACGAGATAGGGTTGGAAGTTGGAGAAAAGTTTCGGGGTTTCGTAAAATTTCTGTAAGCACAGTGATACCTTGGCTAACGAATGCTTTGCTTACAAATTTTCCCGCTAATGAAGATTTTTTTCGTGATTTTTCTGCTTTGGCTAATGAATACAGATTCAGCTAACCTTTTCAATAATACAAATACATGCACTAACATAAAATATCTGCATTGTGAGCTGAATTTTCACACCAACTATCATCAGAATTACTGTCACTAGGACCTGGTTAATTCATGTCGACCCTAGAATTATTTTTCATACATACCTACACTTCTCTTTCTGAAATTCTTCATATGAAATGAAAGGTTCAGCCAAAATAAAAAATGCATTAAAAAAAAAAAGGCTAGCCTATGTTTTCAGAGCAAGACTCATCAAGTTGAACAGTCTGAGAGATTATCTTTTCCATCTGCATGTATCAGACTCTGAAATGAGCTGACCAAATCATAAATGGATGGGGACACTTATGAATTCGATTGGGTTGTGTGTCAACACAAGCTTTAGTAGACTAAAGCTGGTGTTGGTTGTGTTACATGCTGGAAAATAAAAAAAATCTTTTTTTATTTTTGAAAGCATTTCTGATCTTTCTGTATATTCTCATTTATACAATTTTGAAGCTGTTCGTTTTAGCCTTCAATCAGTTTTTGTGTTTTTTATAGCAGCTCTTGGTGTTTTAAAAAAATCACATTCGGCTAATGAAGTGATTCCAGAACAAATCATCTTTTGTTACTGAGGTATCACTAATATTAAAATAAAATATATCATCGTTAAATTTGATTGTCAGTATCATAGCAATAAAAATCTTTCAGTTACCAGTTTTTTAATACTTATTAAAATGAAAAATTAAAATTAATATAGAATTAAAATAATTAAAATTTAATATCAATCATTTAAAATTACCAATAATTTTATTTTTGATTAAAAATGGCAATTTTATAATTTTGATGAATTTAAAAAAAAAATTGATATTCAGTATCTGGCCAAGACAGTCGAATATTTGGCTATTTGGCTAAATCACTATTCGTCTTATCCCTAGTTTCGGGACGTATGTATTGAGATTTCTGTTATCAGTCTATTCGGTTATCCGTTACAGCCCTGGTCCGGATGGTGACAGTTAATCGAAGTTGTATTTGCATCAAAACTATAAAAAAGTTGTTTTTGATAATTATTTTATTTAATTTTTTTTTTATTTAATAATTCAAAACAGCACACATAAATACATGAACACAGATATACAAAATAAAATAAAGACAACAGAACAAAAAACAAAACATACACTATGCAGCTCTTAGGGACCCATTTGGTCCGTCCTAGAGCTTAATAAATATTATATATAATAAACGGCACGCTTGATTTATATTTATTTCATTTCATTCATTTTTTTTTTCTAGATATTTCAAATTTTTCCTTGGTTACCTATTTATATTTTCAATAAACCTTTCAAAATTCGTTATAGAGTTTGAGAATGTGAAGATTTCTTTCTTGAGATGTTTATTTATTCTAAGGTCTGATAATTTTTTTCCGAATTTGTTACAAATAGTTGGTCCTAAGTAATTTATACTTTTTTGAACAAGGTATTTGTTTGTTTTTGGAGTTATGTACAAGAAGTTGTATCTATTTGAGGTTCTATCGTTATTAGTTTTAAGAAATAAATTATGGTTTTTAGTCATAAAAATTATCATTTTATACACATAAATTTGTCTTAGATCAAGTATTAAAATTTCTGATTTCAGTAGATCTGGATTATTAAATAACATTACCTTACGTTTTATGCGATTATAGATGTTATTTAAATTCTTAATATTGTCGTGATAGGCACCTCCCCACACTGTAATAGCGTAAGTTACTCTTGATTGGATCCAGGCGTAGAAAATTGTTTTAAGGAGTTCCGGACTTACAATGTTTCTTAATCTATATAAAGCTGCAATTTGTTTTCTTATCGTATTACAAACATTGTTAGAATGGCTATTCCATTTTAGGTCGTCTTGTATAACTACACCTAAATAACTATATTCTCTTACTCTTTCTATGTGACTGCAAGAACAAATTTGGGAGGGGTATTTACAAACGTGTAATCTTAGTGATATTGGAGTTTCTGGTTTAATATCTCTAATTTTTAGACAGATGAATTTTGTTTTTTCTACGTTTGGAAGTAATTTATTTTTTGCTAGCCATGAGTTAATCTGTCTAAGGTCATCTTCAACTTCAGTTATCAAATGAGAAATATTTTTACCTTCAACATATAATACGGTGTCATCCGCGAAAGACACTATTCTACACTATTCTAATTTCAAAAACTAAGTGAATAACATGGAATCAGAAATAAGTAACTATATCTAGTAGTTAATTTTAAAACATCCCTGCCAGAATAATTAGTGAATTGTTCTTAATCGTTATTAAGTCATTCTGCTTATAAGGTTGCTTTTATTTGGTTACCCACAGGGGTGATATACTGAGATGTTAGATTTTTTTTAGTATTGCTGTTAATTTAATCATTTCTGCCTGGTTGTGCGATCCCCCATACTTTGCACCTGTCAAAAAATTAGAAAAGGCCTACATCATTCAAAAAAAAAAATATATATATATATACACAGTCAAACCTTGTTATCGTACGTCACTCCGCTTACTGGGTCATTTTTTGGAAGTCCCAATTGTCCTCAGGCAGGAATTGGCAAATCTATGGTGTACTCCGTTTAATAAGTCACTCCGCTTACTAAGTCAAATTTTTGCTCTCCCAAGAGTGACTCATTAACGAGGTTCGACTGTATATATATAACCTTTTGGGGGGGGGGGGGGTGATATCCGCTATACTGGGTACAGGATTTAAAAAAATTAAACTGGTCTTGCTATGCATAAAAATCTTTATGTGAAGAAGTGTTTCCTTTTAAAATGATTCCAATATGTTTTACATTGTATATTTAACATGTTTAAATGCATCCTTTGTGCTGTTGTAGATATAAATTTCACGCACAGCCGCTGGATCCAAGGATTCTTAGAGAGGCTCCTCATTTGCCCAGAGTGAGTGTCAAGCCTCCAACCATACCCTTGGGTGTTGAACTGGAGACAGAAAAAAGGCATGTCAAGCGTGTGAAAATTGGTGCTGACAATCAAACTGAGAATAAGCCCTATGAATTTCACGCCAGAGAAGTTCCAAAAAATATTCTGAAAGGACCTGTGGTAAATTTAATCAACTCATTCAATGCATGAAGTTTGACATATGCTCATATTTTATAGCTATAAGGTTTTTTCGTTGAATTGAGTGATTATAAACAATGATAACGAATGACAAAATTTTGTTGTTGTAAGATAGAGGTACAACTTTGTACTTATGTAACTCGATACAGATAAGGATGAGTCCAAACTTGTTCAGTTCATTAATTTAAGAGAAAAAGTCATGAGTCAACGAAACTGCTTAACTTAATGCTTATTCTTAGCCTGAAATTTTTCAACCACAATACAGTAAAACCTCTCTTTTGCGGGTACCGGTGGGACAAAAAAAAAGTTGTCTGTAAAAAAGGGGTGATGTTAATCAGTTGTTTGAAATGCATACTTTTATTATATAATGAGAAATTATTTGGATGTAGAAGAAGGGTGAAGGGCTGCCAAGTCTCCCGAATTTCTACTCTATCTCCCAGACCTACGAAAACTTATTTTATCTCCCAACTTTTGCCTGCGATTATGAAAAATCCCTACATTTCCCTTAAGGAAAACATTATTCCCAAAGAATTTATTTGAAAAAAAAAAACCTGTTATACTTCTCTCTCATAAGTGTTGTATAAATTATCACCATTTCATCAAATCACAAACGATATCATTTTTAAGGGAGAAAATACAAAATTTGCCAATCAGCGAACGTCAATCCAAAATTGGCGTGATCACGTGTATCTGCTTTATCCATATGTCCTGTTTCGTGCCCGATGGAGATTTTTTTGGTTTGCAAGATTTGATTTTTTTTGACAGGTAATGTAACTCAAGGACTTTAACTTACTGGTTGGCCATGATTAGCAATGGCTTGCACAGTGCCACAGTTTTTGCAATGGGAACATTTTCCTTTTACTAATTAAAAATCCCTAAAATGTTTTAAAAGATTCCATTTACATTTATTTTTGTACGGAATTTGGATCCGCCCGAAAACCTCCCTAATTCTCATTCTCCAAAGTTGGCATTCTATGTAAATGACTCTCATAGTAAAAATCACAATTTTTCTGTGCATTTGTATGTACAACATGTGGAAACAGGGCTCCCACTCGTCCTACTTTTCTTACTTTTTGGTAAAATGTCCTGCTTTCTAGTTTTTGTCCTACTTTTTTACAAAATCCCATCGACAAAAGTTGTTTAATTGATTTTAATTGAGCAGGAAATCATTGATGTATTGCCAAATATTACAAATGCTGGAGAAATTAATGATTCTGCCAAAGCAGAAATTGTATCATTTTTAAGGTAATTTGTAGGCGGAGGGGGGGGGGGGGGTTATGAGGACCATTTGGTTGATTAATTTTTCATTTTCTTGGTTTGAGGGTTCAACAAGTAGAGTAGTGGTTTAAAAATTATGTCTGAATGGAAAAATAATTTTGTATTTATTACTTCATGGTCTTGGACAGTAACTTTCATCATTCAAAATTATGGGGCAAATAGGTGAAATAACAGTTTGCGTTTCAAAGCAGTTGGATATATAGGCCTATTCTAGGTTTGGTGATTCTGATTTGATGTCTTCTGTATTGTTAAGGCATGAAGAGGCATAAACAATATTTACAATGTGCTCAGCGAAGAGCTAGAAATGGAAGTGCTTCATTTGTCAAAAATGATTACAATGGCATTGAACAGTAAAATATGAACAAAACAGTAAAATTAAAAAAATGAGCAACGCAGTAAAATTATCTGGTTCACCTGCCTTATTTACATCGGATCTTGTAATTTACACATTTTGCACTGCGCTTTTGAAAGTGGTCTCGAAAGAGCATCATTCTTAAAAAACGTATGTCTTCAAAATTTGCTATGCATTGTCAAAAAGAGTTGAGACAAGCTCTGCACTTTGGAAGGCTCCAAAAAAGAATGTAATATATATGAGGAAAGACAGCAAAGAATTATCTGTGGTTGCTAGTGCACTGTTTTGGCCAAAAATTGGTTTTGTAACCGTCGTTTGTCATTTTGTTTTGGCTTGAGTTAATTCAAAATTTAAAAAAAAATAATTTTAATTTCAATTAAAAAAAAATTTTTAGGAATTTTTTTTCCATTATGCTATGATTATGTTGTCTAAGGGGGTTACCCTCCCCCATCCTACTTTTTTAGTCCTGCGTTTTCCTACTTTTCTAATTTTTTGAGCGGGAGCCCTGCGGAAAGCATGATTTGATTGGAAATTCAGAAGCAAAAATCTATTTGCATAATTTTGAGTATATAATAAAAACATAAAGCTCTCATGAAAGACTGATTTGTTGACTATTCATGTTGGGGATAAGGAAATGCCTTTATGTTTAATAAATTGAGTAAAATGGTGCACACACACACACACACACAAGAAAATGTTGAGTATATTGAGTAAAAGATTCTTCATAAGAGTACAAAAAGAAAGTTTGCAATATATTGAAGGAATTAAAGAAGGTTTTTATAGTCTTTAAAAAGAATCATTTTCAAGTGCTTGAAATTTTTTTTTGGTGTGAATATCCTCTATCAATTTCCCCTTCGCCTGCTAAACCATTTTCCGCCAAGACAAAACCTAGCAGAGCAACAATAATGAGTTACAGGACAATGTTCAAAACAGGACCTATGATCATGTATACCTGAGGTATTTCCGTTTAAAAAGGTGTTTCTTAAAATCTGGCAGCAAAACATTTGGATTAAGATATTGCTTCAAAATATTTCAAGCTATTAAATTATGAATGTCAATTGCATATAGGTAGGCTGACCATATTTCTTTGATGGAAATACGAGAATTGAGATACAAAATTCGAAAAAAAATCCCCAATTGTTGCAATTATTGCTAAAACTGTCGAAAAATCATCAAAGGCTGAAAATGAAGCAGTAGATTTAAATTTAGATGCATGCTATTGAAAAAATAAATTTTAACATGACAAAAATGTGAGATGAATATTCATATTTAGTCATAATTATCATATTTATAGGTTGGAAAGTAATTTTTTTTAAACTTGCAGTAAAGAATAAAAATTCATATAAGCTTTGTGGGAAATGAATTTTTTGTAAAAAAAAAAAATCAGGATAGGATAACAAAATTACTTGAAAATATGAGAATGTTCCAGGAAATACACTATTACTTAACCATACATGCACCTCGTACACATTTCTCTATAGAATTTCTAATGCATTGCTACATGCCAGAATGCGAGTGTGTGTGTTGTGAAAAATTTTATCGTCAGTAAAGCTTGTGGGTAACACTTGTTATGCATAGTGCCACCATTTACCATAAATTTTTTTAACTTTGTAAATGTGTAGTGTAATGACTGAGTAATTGTACACTGTATGTCTGTCGCTCTCTATGTCGAAACTTTTCAGTAAGGAGATCGGGCATGAAATATGAGCAATATGGCTACTTTAAGTATATGATTGTGCTTTATGATTTTTCATTAAAGTATAAATTGCAACGCTGTTTCAAACAAATGATTTCTGTTTCAATGTCAATTTGTATGTTAAAATACAACGGGGTTTTTTTTAAAGAAAGACCTCCATATTATCTTAACTTAATATAGTTTGCACGTTAAAATGAACTATTTTAAAAATTATACACCTTTATTAAATTAGAATTTAAAACTTGAAATTAAAAATGAGTGATGTTAAATATAAATTTGAAAAAATAAATTCATTTATATTTGATTTCTTGAAAAAAATACTTTTTTACAAATATACCCCTTAAAATTTTGGGGAGGGGGAGTGAAATTACTCTTCAAAATTATATTGTATCAATATGTTGGCATGTCTGCACTAACAATCATTAATAACAATTCATGATTGGCAATTGAGACTTATTTTTATGGAGGGAAAAATTCTGATTATGTTACTAATATTTATAATAGTTATCACTTGATTTTAACTTTAGGGCATCAAGGAGAAAGAATTCAAGAAATTGACAGAGCCGAAGTCACCAGCATTTCTTCTGAAAATGAGGAACGAGAACAACAATCTGCATCATTCTCGTTATTCTAACACTTCAATGATGGTAAACTGTTACTATAAGAAATTAATGTTTTTTCAGGCTTAACAAATATCAAGTTGCCATGGCAACTAGAAAAACTTGTATTGGCCCTCAAAACGTTCTATCTATGATCTTTAAATATTACTAAATTTAAATCTGAAAGCTACACAAAATTTTTTGAAATTCATTTTTGTTCAAATATACTTTGCTTCTTACAAATCTGCCTGGTCTGTGCATTTTCTTTTATTTGTCAAGCTCTGTTTTTAAGCATCTTATTTTTATTTTATGCTAAGCTAAAGCTCGTGGAAATAGTAGCAATCAAGTTCTGCTTTTACTCAAAGTTTTGATTCTGACAAAAGGATTCAAATTTGACAACCTTCGAACAGCAAGTTCCCTTTCAAATGATGATCTCTTGCCTCCTTCCTAACCTTTAATGTTTCTTTCCTCAGTCTATAAATTTGGTTTGTTTGTTGGTCTTTTCCTCTAGATCAGTGTTTCTTAACCTTTTAAAGCTCATGACCCCCTATGGATCACATTTTTTCCTCGTGGCCCCCTGTCCTATCCAGGGCCAACATACCCTCATCCAAGAGTGAGATACTTTCTATTTTTTTATTATGAATGAAATTTTAATAAATCAAATCAATCTCTGGAATCCTGGCTGAGCACGGATTCAAATGGTGGATTATCATCTCTCCCATGAGTCAAATTATAAGGTAAAAACAGTCTCTGTAAAATAAGGTAGGATCCAATGAACTTGCATGATAAATCTACCCTACCAGCACATCAACTGTTGCTCTGGCACCCCTCCATACTTAGCTGGAAGTAACAGCTTACATATGAAAATCACAGTACCAGATCCCATAAAGTGCAGTACCCTCCCTCCACTATAGACATGAAGACCCGGGTCATGCCCACATAGACCCAAGAGTTAAGATGCCCCTGGTTCTATGGACGGATCTGATGAATTCTGAAAATAGTAATATTTTTCAACTATGTTTCACTTTTAAAGCTTTTCTCTTCACAGCTCTCTATGACTTTCTTTACCACCTGTCCTTTAGTGTGTTCGCCCTTGAAAAATTTGTTATAATCTGCTTGTACGGGTGAGAGACATGTCTGATAAATACCTATGTGTGTGACTGTTGCATGACTGCTTCACCAAACATAGTGGATACAAAAAATGGCGGAAAAGATGACAACGACACTCGGTTAGACTTGTCAGCCAAATCCTGTTCTGTCATCCCCAAGGATGATGAGCTACTACTACTTCACCAAACACCAACTCTGGCCATATCGCTACATTGCAATTTACTGCCATTAGTGAGATGGGTTGGAAGTGAAGGCACTGTCTATCGGTGGTCGCCGTAGTTCATTAGGGAAAATATCTTATCTATATCCTCCCTTGGGTTCGAACCCGGGACCCTGACAGTAACCTTCACGATGGTAGACGAGCACCTTACCACCATGCCACTCGGGCACTTGTTGCATGACTGACTCTTCTATTTTTTTGGGCTCTGAATCCAAATTATGAAAGATTAAAACCATGTCATAAAGGATATGTTGTGTAATATGTATTCATAATGAATTACTTTTTTTTTTACAAGAATTTTCAAACAGGCTGATTTGTATTTTCATGTTCAAAATCGTCACTTTTCTGTCATCACTTCGAAATCGGGGGGTCTGTCCAACCAAAATTTAGATTCGGACCGTTCACAAAATTCTGAATCTGAAAAACTTACCCTTCACAAAATAGAAATAAATGAAACCATAAATTTGGTTTTTTTTTCTTTGTGATAGGTTAATTAATAGATTATTTCACTTTCCTCGTAATTGACAACCCGTTTCACAAAAATAAGGAAAATGTTCATAAAAACAGGACCCTACGAAAATGTCTGAATAGATCCCCCTGAAAATATGGAAGACAGATGGCAGCATTTCTTAATCTGCAAAGGTTATCTCTGACAACATAAATAACGTAAGGGCCACACATGCACTCAGGACACACACATTTTGACATATACCAATTTATTAAAAATTCCTCAGAATTTCTACGAATTGCGTGTACAATGAAGGTTTTACTGTTTACCCTTTGATATTAAATTGCACATATAAAGTTGCATGTATGCAATTAATCATTGCAGTTTTATTGTTATTTTCTAAAATTTGATACATTTTCATTGCAGCTACTCGCATAAAAAAAAACAACATAATTTTATTCCATCCAAATATTAAATTCTAATTTTTGAAAGCTAATTTTTTTTCTTCCAACTTTTAATGCAATGACCTCCAGATACGACATCAGTTTTTTGGAATTTATGAGTCATGAGTTTTGACTATTTGTTTGCACTTTTTTTTACTTGTCTCATTTCATGATTATTCACTATTCTATCACAAATTCATTAACATTTTCTCAGACTCCTTACCTCTTCAAAGCATCAGAAGTTCCAAAGTTTCAAACACCATTCAAACCTCATATTGAAAAGAAGAAACAAACATCTGTAGAGCCTTTTAGTTTCCATGAAAAAGATAGAGAACGAATGATAAAGAAAGAAAAGAAAGTCCAACTGGAATTGGAGAGAGAAAAGCAAGTAAGTAGTATTTCTCTTTATGAGCCTATAAGCATCATTAGACAAATTATTTTTCTTTAATTGTGTTTGTTTTTTCCCTTCAAACAAGCTGCTTGAATTCAAATTTTTTTCTCCCATTATTTATAGTCTACACAATTTTAATTCACTAACAGTGGTAATCCACGATAATTTACTGGGAGTTTATAGGTCTGATAAGATATGCTTGGACTCCTCTTTCAACAAAAGAGTGCAGGTGGTAGAACAAATATTTCATTGAAAAAAGGGGGTGATACTAGAAATATGTATTTATCTGACCTGTTGGTTACAATTTTTTTTTTTTTTTGATCCATTGTCATTCTGATAATAAGGTCAGAATACACGATAGAATACTTAGTCAAGTTCCTCAGACTACTCATTGGTAATTTGATTAGTATGCCAAATTATTCTGATGCAACCATGAATATGATCAGTTTTCATGGCTGAAAATTTTCAAAAATGTACTGGCTATCAATCATATTACTGCTGTCAGACCACACAAGGCCTGGGCTCTGTCCCTTTCAGGATATTGGTCCTTTACTTTTATGAGTTGGGCCATGCTGGGGAAAATCGTACTACTACTAGAACCGTGTGGTTCTCCCAGATTGTCATTCGTCTCAACCCCTAGCAGTGAGGAGTGCATGGAGGAGATCACCGCGTCTTCACCCTGACTGTTCGCTGGTGGCACTGTTTGCAAGCAAGGAGCAGTATGAATCCCAAATTAATGAAGTCCCGGAGAAATTTTAAAAGATCTTCAACAGTGATCAAAAGCGAATTAGACAGTGTATTGAACTGCCCGAGTGCAATGGGGCGCTCTGCCCTTCCGTCATACAATCCTTGATCAATCAAATTTCTGATTGTGCCTTTTGCGATATGATTTTATACAACTTTCTATGATTATTTATTATCCGTGCCCATTGCACTTTGATTTGAGCTTGATTAATTTGATTCTTTGATTTACGTAATTTTTGATTTCCTTGCACTATATGTAATTTTTGACATATCAATAAATTTTGGTTTTACCGGAGATGCCCTGGTCTCTTCCCCCCTGAGGGGGGGCCGAAGTGCTTACGTTGCTTCTTGCGACAGAGCCTGGGTGTCTCACGGTTTCTCCAGCGCATGGGTCCAGAACCGACTCCTTAAAAGTGGATTCATCTTACTTACTCAGTAGCAGAGTTAAAGGTTGTTAGCATCTTTTGGAGTTTTTATGGAATTTACATCTTTTTAGGTTCTTATGGGGCATTTTAGCTTTTAAAAACTAAGTTGCTTTGGCGTAGCAGTTGTAATCATACGTATGTAAAAGTGGTAAGCAAACACTTGATTGTGGACATACTAAAAGTCTGCCTACACAATGTCTGTGATTAATTGCTACATTGAATATTTTGGGGGGGGGGGGGAGATATATGCTCTTAACTTATTGACACAAATAATATTCTTTTTCTCTTAAATGATAGAAAAGAACTAATTTTTTTATATTATGAAATACACCGTATATTTATTCGCATATTTGACAAGACAGTATGTTATAAAGCATGTGCAAATTAGATTTATTAATTCAATTTCTGATTTTGTTTATCACAGATAATAGCATATGATTTCTTAAGTGAGGCGACACAAGCGCAGGATGAAGTAAATCAGGATTAGTGATGTTCGCCAAAAAATTAAAATGATTAATTTCACTTTTCCCTAAATTTTTAAGGGAAAGTTTTGTAAAAAGCAGAGTATTTTTGTTAATGAAAAACAAAGAAATAACTCTTACAAAAATACCTAAAATTTGAAGGAATCTTAATCCTAAGTGAATTTATTTAGAGCAGCGGGTCTCAACCGGTGCTCCATGGAGCCCTTGGGGCTCCTTGTGCGCTTTTCAGGGGCTCCGCGGCCGCTGAAGGAAAATTAAAAAAAAAGTCATTTAAAAAAAATATTTATCATTATTTTAGAATAATAAAAATAAATCAGTAATTTTGCTGAATAAGTAAAAAATAGGTCTACGGGGCTCCGCCATAGAAATTATTTGCCCAAAAGGGCTCTGCTAGTCAAAATCGTCGAGAACCGCTGATGTAGAGTAAAACTGCAAACAGCAAACATTTTGGAGTATTTCTGAATAAATTCTGGGATGCTTAGAATGGTATTGCAAAATACCGCAGGTGTTTAAACACCCTCTGCACCCCCTGGCTCTAACACTACTGTTGAGATCCCTGTGTCTGGCCCAGGACCCTGAAAATCATGGGGGGGGGGGAGACCAAAAGCATTGTTCCTGAAATTAGGTCTTTCGTGGATTATGAATTTTCATTAATGCTGGAACTATTTCTCTCATTAGTTTCCAATTATTTTATTCATTTTTTAAAAATTAATTTCAAGTTATTTTACTTCTGATCCTGAGTTATCATTTTCAATCACACAAAATTATTTGTTTTGGAGTTATTTCTTAAATTAATTACATTTTTTCATTGTTTTCATCAAAAAATCTGGCAACCATACTGATAGTCAGTTTGGCAGATTCTAATACATTTCAAGATAATACTCAGAAAGTCATGAATTTTTTAGGCATGCAGCAAAAACACATCTTAATCTAGAATACAGGAATTCATTATTATTCAAAATTTTGTGGGTTGTTATAATCAGAGTGTGCATTAGGAACAGTGCTGTGCCCTCTGAAAACAGTGGTTTGCTCAACTTAATTTTTTTTTTGTACATTTGTGCATTTCTGCTCGTAGAAAAATCAGACAATACCTAGCTTTCTTTTATTAACGTAATCTATTTGCTATGATTTTTGTAATTATTTCTGAACCGATTGGCATTTTATAAATGTTTTGTAGACATTCATTCACACAAGTTAAATCTTTAAGATGAAGTCATTTATTATTTCAGCCCTTCCGGAGAATATTCTCTGAAAGATTATTATGGAGAATTTTATTTCTGTAGTGCAAACTACAATGGGACCTCTCAAATCCAGACTCCTTGGGAACTAGGGGATTCTGGATTATGGACCCATTTTTGTTTATTTCCCAAGTTATATTTAAAGCAGTAATGTACTTCTTTGAGCAATTTGATTCACTTCCTTGGGAAAAAATTTATAAAGCAGTATTATAAATACTTATAGTAGCAAATAATTTAATTAAAAACCTAATTACTAATTTACAAATATTACTTGTCATCCATTACAAAAAAATCCTTCTTTAAAGCATCTTTTGTAGTCATTGCTCGAATCCTGGGAAGAAAAACTGAAAAATAATATTTTGGTTTCTGAAGATCGTATAAACAGTAGATTTTCTGATTTCATTAGGGGGAAGGTCTGTGCTCTAAGCTTTTTAAAAGTTCACCTTTCTCATGCATACATAAATCATTGGGTTTCTGTCTCCAGCTTGTACCTCCCACATAAAATTGTCTTCAGAGGAAAAATATATAATCTCTAGTCACACTGACCTAAGATCCCACCTGGGTTGGATACCAAATCTTAACTCTTGGTTGCTCAGCGGTAAAAATTGCATCTGTTCACTTCAAGCATCTGCTATACAACCCCTCGCAATATGAATGCTTTCTGTCTCTCCTTGTGATGCCTAGCATTCATCTTTCCACGTTTTTGGTATGTTCAAAAATTCGTATAGAAAAAAAAATAAAATGTTGGACAAGTTCAGAAACACCAAGGTTAATTGTACCACGTGGAGAAATGAATAAAGAGTAGTTCTTTTTATCAGAGTTGACTGATTTGGGTAAAGAACATTGCAAGTCCCTGGTTCAAAAAAAAAATCGACTGAAGTGTCTGGATTTAGGAGGTCTTATTGTATCTATACTAATTATTAATTTGTATCTAGTGATTTATTGGTAAAATTCATTAATGATGATCATTTACCAAGGTAGTTTGATGAAATATGTAGCAAGCATTCAAATTGTGATGTTTTTATTTCATCTTGTTCAGATGAGAGAATTTCACGCAAATCCTATTCCTACATCTGTTCTGAACTCTAAGAAAGCAGAGATTCCTGTTCATCTGAAGAAAAGAGGGACAAAGCCCAAGGAATTCTCATTCCACGTTGACAAGATAAACAGGAGTAGGAAAGACTCTGAAGTGAGTTGAACTTTTTTTATATTGGCATATTAAAAATTTTTAAATAAAATTCCAATATTCCTTAGTGGAATTAATAAAAGTCTAGCTAGCAAAATGTCTGTTCTTTGTTTCCAGTTTTAGGTGTATTTTGGTGAGGTGGTTGTTGGTATGAACAAAATTAGAGGGGGGGGGGGTAAATACAAAGGAATATATGAATGGTCTTTGAGTAAATGATGTCTGACGTGTAATTGATTTGGAAAATGTTTCTTACATATCAAGACTATGCTGTACTTTTTTTGGGGCTATTGCCCTGTTTAAAGCATAACTACATTTAAAAAAAAGATCCAAGTGTAACTGATGCAAAGGAACGGCTTCAATATATGGTCCACTGCGGTTGGCGATTTCTTTTTACAATAATTCGCCAAGGCCATTATAATGACGCTGAGTTGCCGTATTTGTTCTAGATCTTTTTTATCCGCTAGTTTTTTTTTGTTTTTTTTTTTCGTTGCGACCAAGTCTTTTGAAATTTCAAGCCATGGATCATGTGGATTAATTCGCTTTCCCGTGGTCAGGTTAGGTGTATTCGTTCCAATTAATTTTTTATTCTTATTTATTTATCATTTGTTGTCATGCCTTTGTTAAGGGTTGTAAGGAAATTTCAGGATATCATTTATAACAACCGTTGTTTATTTATAAGAATCTGGATACCCAGAAAGAGTCCTGGTTTTAATTTTTTATGTTTAGTATAAATGTACTTATTTATACAGCATGCAGGACCGTTGGTTATTTAAAAGAGTGGATACCTTATGTTGTTTTGATGTTTAGTCTTAGATAGAATATGTTTATTATATTTCTCTTGTGTTTCATGATATTTTTCATATTTGAATGGGTTTTTATTGTTTTCTAAGCTGTTTTTGGTGCCTGTAGTGTCTAACAGCTTGGAGGACTTTTGCTCGAGTCGTCTGACATGTTTGGCACTGATAAAAGTCACTGAAAATCGTCAAGGTGGACAGTATATCGAAGCTGTTTTGATGCAGATATCACTTGTGGAAAGTATACTGATCAAAAACGAAATAAACTTTTCTTTAGAATTGGAATGCTAGATTTTTCTCGTTCTCTCCCGTTTTGTATAGCAAGAGGCATCACAGTTTGTATAGTCTCAGGCCTTGTTCAATTTCTTGTTCAAATTTTTACAA
This sequence comes from Pholcus phalangioides, assembly GCF_987345545.1. Classification (NCBI taxonomy): domain Eukaryota; kingdom Metazoa; phylum Arthropoda; class Arachnida; order Araneae; family Pholcidae; genus Pholcus; species Pholcus phalangioides. Next base: position 4,523,667 of record NW_028301612.1, on the reverse strand, counting down.
TGTTTGTAGGTTTCAATCACCTTGTGATTCAAACATAGCAGTCAAGCTTCCAGAATTTCTGCTTTATCTCTTAGACTCTCAAAAAAATCATCTTGAATTTTGACTGGTCCCTACTTTGAGGAAGAGAAATTGTTTCCAAACTATTTACTCAGGAAAAAGACTTGCTCTTGTTTCAGTTCCTGAAATGACATCGAGTGATGTAAATTATTGCCATTTCATCAAATAACCAAAAAAATTTTAATGGGGGGGGGGGCAAAATTTGCCATATAGCCAGTGTCGATTAAACATTTTGATATCTGAAATTGTGAGATGACTTGTATCTGCTTCGACTATATGTCCCATTTTGGACGTGGTGGAGACTTTTTGTTGGCATGAAAGTATTTAAGAATATTAAACACAAATAATTTTACCTACCGGTCAGTGATGATTAGGAACCTGGTGCTAATTACAATGGCTTGCACAATGTCATATTTTCGGGAGGGGGCCCCAAAAATATAACGTGGGGGGGGGGAATCCCTACAATTTTATTCATTTATGAAAAATTCTTGTATTGTTTTTCAAAAATCTTGGTTATATTTACAGAATACATACAGAATTCGGACCTTGCACAAAAACCTCTCTAATTCTCATTCTCCAAGGGTGTTAGCTATGGTATTGGTTTGTTTGAATAATAACTGAATAACTAAATGAATGTTGTTGATACGTTGTTTGAAAGCATTCACCTCTGCTGACTTATTATACTGCCTAAGCAGCAACTTTTATCTTATGTCACATGTATTTTCATTCTTCTTTTTGTGATTTTACTGAATCATTTGTTGTTGAGCAAATGTATACATCTCTGGCTAACCATGATAAACTTATTGCTGGGTTGGTCGTCAAATTATGAAAACAATTAGGTGGCAGCTGAATCCCATGGTAGCTGAGTGTGTAATAAAACAAAGTTCACTTGATTACCTACCTGGCGGAAATATGGATTACCATACTTTGATTAATCTCATCACTTTCAACTACCAGTGCTGCTCGCTTCCTTGCATGTGTTGTTCTCAACACATTGTTGATGGTATACTGTGAAAAACTGTGGATTTTCTATATTGGCATATACATTTTTTTACATTTCATCCGAGAATTTTATCTAGTGGTCAGATTATGGCAGTATTGTGTTTTTGGTACTGCCAATTCATATGGCATGACAATACCCATATGGCAGTTCTTCAGTGCGAAATATTTTGTCACGCAATAAACTAGATTCTTTTCAAGGCTAAGAATTGGCACTTATGTATCTGGGTCTAGTGTATTCTCATTTAGACATTTTAATATATTTTTACCACACAGCATCTGCTGCAGATGAAATTACTGGTTATTTGTAAGCCTGGAGATAGTATATATAGCATTGTTGTGGATATACTGAATAGTCCAGACGTATTCTTGTGGTTCACAAATTTTTGACTTGATAATGTAATTTTTTTTCTTAATTGTTATAAAGTATTATATCTGTTTTACAGGTAGATAATGTGGAATCGTTCAGATTCAAAGCAGGACCACCCAGTGTCCTGAAGAAAGCTCCATTCAAACCAAAAAAGCCTCCCAAAAGACCAATTGGTAAGAAGTTCTATTTATATCTTCATTTTGATATAATTTGTGTATACATTGTATTATATTGTCGCTGTTCATACAAAATTTCATGTGTCAAAATTCTTAAATTTTTTGTGTGACTGAAACCTTCACATGTGATTCAGTGTTCTGTAAAAATGTCATATTTCTGATCAATAGAAAGACCAATATGGTATTTTTACAGAACAGAGAAACACACATGAAGAAACTTGTGTTAATATGAGAAAAAAATAGAGCATTTTGAAACATGGCAGTTTGCATGAATGGGGAGCTAATATTCAATGCATGGCCATCATTTAACCATTTGGTTAATTAGCCTGCCAAGGTTTGAAAAGACACCTCGCTTCTTGTACATCCTGGTTATAATTAAAGTAACAGTACTCAGACCTATGTAGTGGCCATTCTGGTAGATGCGTGTTGTTGAAACTGGGCATATAGGTTATATGGCCCATGGGCAAAATGCAATTTTTAAAAATTAAATTTTCAACCACCAGGTGAAAAAGTGCATTTTTTTGTTTCATTTTTCTTTTCCCCCCATAGTCCGTATAATGTATGCTGTTTCAACGAAATACGTTCATCAGAATAGGAGCTATATAGGTTTGAGTAGTATCAGTTTGATGACACTACTCAAAACTGTATAGCAGAAAACTTTTGTGAAGGTAAAATACTGAAACTCTGAAAACATTTGGAAGATACATTTCAAGATATTGAATTATGTATACTTCTTTCTTCGGGAGTTTTCTGTAGTAGTAAGAGTTTAATGTAGGAAATTTTTCTAGGAGTTTTTGCAGAAAATGATTGGACAGATTTTTCCAGAAACTGTGTATTAGCTTATAAGAAGACTATTACAAATGATTGTCAGAGCTTATGTTGAAGATACCCATTACTTATATAACACAAAGTCAGTTGTAATTTGTTTTACTTGCAATTGTGAGTTGCTGTTACAAAACTTTTTCTATAATTCTTGTAGTTAATCTGTTATATTCTTTTTCTTTTCTGCCTCATTAGCTTTGAGCGAATTTCAGCTTAGCACCCAAACAAGAGCTCAGAAAAGGATGGAACTTGAAGAGAAAAAGAAGAAGCTGGAAGCAGAGCAGAATGAGATGCTTAGCCAAAAGCAAAAAGAAATGGAACAGAGGCAAGAGGAGGAATTGAGGGCACTTCGAGCCATGACAGTTCACAAAGCTCAACCAGTAAAAAATTATAAGCCTGTCATCGTGAAGCCATCCCTCAAGCCACTCACAAATCCTTGTTCGCCTAAGTTTGCCACAGAGGGAAGGATAATGACCAGCAAAACATCATTTAGTTGAACTAAACTTGGAACTTTTTTCTTTGTGGCTTCATTTACTTCTCATGCATTCATTTATTGTCTCGCTTTCATTTATTATCTCATAAATATATTTTTATCTGTCAGGAGAGTTTTATGATTAGCTGATTGAACATCCTTTATGGAAAATCATATACTGGGAACTGCAATGTCTGGAACAATGAAAATTGAAATAAAGACAAAATTGAAACATCAAATATTGGTTTCAGGCCTTACTTGTTCACCTTCTCGAGTGTAACAAGGAAGAAATAGATGTGATATTGCTCAGACTGCTTTCTTGAGTCTGAGCAGTCTGCACTATATCTGACATATTTCTTCCTGCATTTTACTAAAGAACTTACTATATTAGCCCAAAAGAGCTGTTTTGAGTTTCAATTTTGTTTGTATTTCAATTTTGGGGCTTTCAAGATATTGAGTTCTCTTCTGTAATTCTATGCTGCTTGTAATATAGCATACAGTTAGAAATATCTCAAGTATTATAAAGAATATTTCTATATTTATCTCAAGTAAATATAAGTTCAAATTTTATGTTCAAGCTTCATGCATTCATATGCTAAATCCATGTGTACTTGATTATAATATATATAATTCCATGTATAATTGATTCTTAACTGTGCTTCTGTATCATCAGACACACTTTTTTTTGTGTGTTCTGAGTATGACCACTTCATCCCATTGTTCGGGAATTAGTAACTGTGTTTTCGGGGAAATAAAAATCTAGTATCTGCACTTGTTTGTCTGAGAAGTTAAGTGATCTCATTTTTATCTATAGCAGAGTTGCCAACTGCTACGGATTGTCTGTAGTTTCTATGGATGGCTGCAATAAATTGTGCTACGGGAAACTCTCTCAATACTACGGAAATCAGTTAAAAATTTTTTTGTCCTTGCAGTGTTTTACTTTTTTTTTTTTTAATTACATCGATCTTTACTATAACGATGAAATTGTACAGGCATGGGAGAGAAATCAAGAGAAGACAAACTCGGAGCAGATCTGTTTTGTCTGTGCGTAGAAAACCTGTAACGCTGCATCTAAACCCGCTACTCTACTCTATGCAGGCACACATTAAAACCTGTTTTTTAATCAAAACTATACCCCATGCTGGGGGCTAAAAACAGGTTTTTCAGTGGTTCAGAGCGGCGAGTTTGAACTCTGCTTTATTTGCATAGTAGATGGTCGAGCTCGTGGAACTTGTGTCAGAAAGAATGTTCCGTCGTAGGTGCTGATACAAAGAAGATGGGGAGGAGGGGGTGTCTAGTTTTGCTAAATGTCCATATATACGGCCCACAGGGATTGTATGAATATTCCCAAGTTATCAAGCGACTCTGCGACCTGAGAAAATTCCTTCAGGAGGGGAGAGTTCGTGTGGTCTGAGCCGTGTAGCTTCCAGTACCAATGAGGTGCTGTATTTAATGAAATTAAAAAAAAAAATAATTTTTTTTTGATTATTTTTTTATTGTACTATGACATTATGGTGTCCTGAGGGGTACCCCCATGGCAAAGCTGAACATTCATCACTACTGAAAAGCTTCAAGTCAATATTGGCATGTCTGTGTATAGTATTTTTTCCCCTCGTATTTGATTTTTGGAACAAACGTAGCATTTCATTTTTTGATTCATTTTCTTCAGTTTATTCTAATTAGTGTTTATTAAGGGTTAATTTGTGAGAAGTGTATTTTTTATTTATTTATTATTGTATTTATTTATTTTTTTTTTGTATATTTTCCGATCAGTTCATATTTATTTTCTCTCTGGTTTCATTTAATTTTCTTTGTACTTTTGCCACGTTTCTTCTGTCGTTCATTTGTGTATATTCAAATTTTTGCCCACGTGGTTGTATAAGAGTATATTGGTTCTTTGTTTTCAGTCATTGTGGTGTTTTTTGCCCACCTTGATACACTTTGCTTGGGAGTTTTGGGCGTTTATGATAGAGTAGAATTTTTTCCCACGGTATTGTTAGTAATTTTTGTTGTTTTGCTTTGGCCCTAATTTTTTTTAGTTTTAATAAGAGTTTAATTAGTTTTTAATAGTTTTAATAATATAAGCTAGTTAATTCCAATAAGTATAGTAGTATTTTGTATCTTAAACCTAGAAACACACAAACCTACAAAAAACTTGAACACACATCTATTCTTTAGGTGTTTGTGTATGTTCTGAACTTTGCATATAGGGTGATTCACAGAAAAGATGGGGAAAAGTTTAAGAGGTGATAGCACACACAAATACAAACAATTATCAAAGAATGCATAGTCTAATATGAAATGCAAAAGTGCTAGCGTGTTTCGAAACAGCTGCCCTGCAAACGTTAAACAGCACGAACATGAATCAAGTGCAACAGGACAATATAAATATGTCAGGACAAGCATTCACTCAGAACTCACATTCTAGCATGTGCAGATTCGTTAGAAATTCCGTAGAGGAATGTGTACGAGATGCATGTTCGGTTAAGTAGTATTGGTCTAGGAAGATAGTGATTGATAGTTTGTAGAGGGCAAGGTTGGAGTTTGAGGTCGAAGCGTTGTGGGAAAGAGGGTTTTGGAGAGCCGTGGCATAATGTGCTACATGCTGAAGAGGCAATCTCCACAAACATTGACAGTTCAGAGGGCAATGGGTGGTTATAGACAAGGTGAATTTAGTGCATTCAATGATTTTTTTTGCACCAGTTTTTAATGAAGAAAACATTTAATGTACATATTCACAATGTACGGGTGTTGCATGGAGCAATAAAATCCTCAATGCCATCCAAGTGAAAGCACCGGGATCAGATATTTATCCTAGGATCTTTAGGGAATATGGTAATAAATTGTTTGGGCCAGTCGCACAGATTTACAGGAGTAGTGTTGCTGAGGGTATTGTCCCAAGGGATTGGAAACTTGGTAATGTAATTCCGATATTTAAAAAGGGTTGGAAAAGCTGTGTTTTGAATTATTGTCCAGAGAGTTTGACGAGCACCCTCTTCTAGATCACTAAAGTGGCCCGCGACACGTTTGCAAATCAATGAAGTGCCCCCCCCCCCACACTCTTCAAAAGGTGGAGTTAAGTTGAAATGTGTGCAGCGGGCCACTTGTGTAGTTTGGAAATGTGTCAAGAGCGCCACTAAAATAATGTATAAAAAATTCATTGGGCCACAAAGTGTGAATGTATTGCAAACCATTAGGTGATCTGTGTGCCGCAGGCCACTCAAATGATCTGTACATGTGCCTCCAGCCACTTAAAGTAATCTGCAAGTGAACTGGGGGTTTGCCGCGGGTCGCTCAATTGATTTAGAAATGTGCTAAAAATTAGGGGTCACTTAAGTGATCTGGATATATGCCGTTAGCAGCTTAAATGATCTGGAAAGGTGTCTCACTTGAATGATTTGATGATTGTTCTTGGCCCACATCAGATAATTTTGATGGCCATGGGGTGGCAGAGTAGTGTAGTTTTAAGGCAATGTGTGTTATAGGTTCATGTTTATGATATTGAGGCCGTTGTCTTTGAAAAAGACATTCATGAACATAATGCATGCCATTCTAATCGTTGCATCCTTCGGATGTAATGTAACTCAAGGAAGTGTTACATCAAGGGTAACTAAGTTCCGCACATCGCCGCGGAGACTTGAGAGATTCGCTAGCCAACTGAAGACCAATGTGCCTGAACTGGAGACAAAACTAGAGATGTGTATGAACAAACAAGATCTGGAGGCCATCTCCTCAGCCAGCAACAGGACCCTGATACCGGCTCCCCAAACTGGTGGACGCCTGAACTGGCAAGAGACAGGAAGCTGGTTCGCGCTCTCAAACGGAAATGGTTAAAGGCCACGGAGGAGGACAAACAAACTGCAAGGAAAATCTTCTCTCGAAACAGGGCACTCTACAGCAAGAAAATTAGGGAAACCAAGGTGAGGAAGGGAAGGAAAAATGCCAGAACACCACCGAGGCATACGGACTCCCCTACAAAACGACAATGAAGCGTAGGCCAATCCCTCCCCAGGTTATCATTAAAGACGGAGGAGGAGAAAGCATACTGGAAGGGGCCACGCGACAGCTAAACACCATCTATCCAGGAATTCCACGAGAAGATGCAGAAGAGGAAATGACACTACTGTCGTCAATAAGAGCTTCAAAGACATCTAGGGACAAAAGAATTTCGAGAACGGAGATCACCAGGATTGTGAGAGCCTCAACGATCGCAAGGCTCCAGGACCGGATAGAGTTGATAATAGGATGGTGAAAAAGATCAACAATGCGTTCCCCAAACTCTTTGTAACATGGTTCCAGAGATGCCTGGGCATGGGGTGCTTTCCCGGAGAGTCGTCAAAGTGGCCAAACTACTACTTTTCATCAAGAAGGGAAGGGATCCAGGGGTTCTGGGATCCCACCGACCAGTTTCGCTTCTCTCTTCGATTGGAAAGGTTTTTGAACGACTACTGCTTCAGAGCATCAACTTCTACCTGGATAATTGAGGATGGTGGCACGAAGGTCAATATGGCTTCAGGCAAGGACGTTCGACAGAGGCGGCAGTAGAGGACCTACTGGAGGAAATCCGGAAACAAGGTACAGAAAATGGATGTAGCGGTGGTCTCGGTGGACGTCCAGTCAGCCTTCGATAATTTACGACATGGAGACGTCTGGGGGGGCTGAATGGTCTGCCCCTGCCGGACGACTTAAAAACAACGACGGCGGAAAGACTGGTCACAATAGAAACAGATGAAGGAACGGCAGAGCACAGATTTACGAAGGGAGCCCCACAGGGATCCTGCTCGGGGCCCTTCTTTTGGAACGTGGTCCTCGACAATTCGCTCAAAGCGGAATGGCCAACGGGGATCAAACTGCAAGCTTACGCCGACGACGTGGTGGTTGTGGCCTCAGCTGCCACAGTGGAAGGAACAGGTAAGCTGGCGGAAAAGGCCCTTGACATCTTGAATGGATGGATCCAGAAACGCCACCTCATCCTCTCGAACCAAAAGACTACCTTCATCTGGCTTTCGAACAAGAGGCCCCCGACCATTCGAATGAACGGAATCCCTAACAGGACCAAGCTCCTCAGTTATCTGGGGGCTCCAAATCGATGAGAACTTATCGTGGGAACACCACATCATATCTCAGAAGAAGAAAACACTTAAGGTTCTCCAACGGATGCGAAGAATTGCCGGCCCGCAATGGGGCATCCCTCAACACCTGAGGAGGACTCTGTACCTGACCGTGACGGAAAGAATTGCAGCGTACGGTGCGGCCATCTGGTTTGCTAAGCCCAAAGTACAGCTAGGAGACAGGCTAGACTCGCTTCAGAGGCCGCACCTCTTACACATCTCGGGGGGCCTATAATACGACGCCCTCCAAGTGATCCTGGGCATCCCCTCACTTAGGTTTCGCTTCGAATACGAAGCCAAAGCGACAAGGCTTTTACGTCTGCGCAAGTCCATAGAAATAGACGGAGACGCTGTCTCCAGGTGACTTCAGCGCCAAGATGAAGGGTTGGACGACACACCCAAGCAAAGATCCGGACGGCCAGATCTCCGCGGAACAACTCGCTCACATAACTCAAAACAGAATTTACTACACGGACGAGTGATAGATTAAAGGAGGCGACGGGGGCCGCCTACGTCATCACGACAGGCAAGGAGATCATCGCAACCTGGAAGGCCAAGCCGAAGTCCAGGAACACAGTTTTCCAGGCGGAGCTTCTGTCCATACTGGAAGCAGTCAAGGACGCAGCAAGGAGAGGAGTCCCCTGCACACATCAGGACGGACACCCTTTCCAGCCTACTGGTTCTCAGGAGCCCTATATCAGAACACGAAATGGTCAGGCGGGCCAGAAACGTACTGATTAGACATCCAGAGATTCAGCTTTCATGGGTCAAAGCCCACAAGGGCACCTGGGGCAACGAGATAGCTTACCAAATGGCAAAAGATGCCACCATAAACGGAACTGAATGGAACACGGTCAAGCTACCATACTCAGCGGCCAAAGCGATGCTAAGGGCGGACCTCCTCAGGAAGTGGCAATCTAGATGGGACAACCCAGAGGCCAACGGTCGCTCCACATACGAGGTGCTGAAAAGTAGCAATATTGGAAAAGGGAAGTGGCAATGTTTATCACAGGACACGGCCCATTTTCGGCATATTTGAGGAGGTTCAAACTGATCCTGAATGACAAGTGCAGTTGTGTGTCGACGGGCTCTAAATGGCATTACGCCACAACCTGTGAACACGAGGATTTTTCACTTCCAGGCTCCGGATGAACAATACGAGACCGCCTGGATCAAAGCAATCCTTGACAGACCTGAATCTACATGGAAGCTGGTGGAAATGGTCAGATTCCTGAAAAATCACCCAGAAAAAGCCAAACTGGATGAAGATAACAGCCCAGACGAGGAGACGACACCAGCAAGCGGGGGGTGGCAGCGAGGGCGGGAATGGGTGTTGGCGGGTCGGGTGGCTTCGTGCGTGGTCGGGGCTCTTGTGAGGCGTTCCGTGTTTTTCTTGATAGGGTGGTGTCCCCGTCCTGTGGCGGGTTCTCTCTCGTGTCCGCGGTGGAGGTTCGTGGGGGTGGTCGGGTGTCTTCCTTCGCGGGTCGTGTTGTGGCGCTGTGGACCGCGCCGGCAGGGCCTTGTCGGGGCTGAGGGTGGGGGGGGGGTCGCGCCCGCGGTGCTGTCCTGGCTTTGTCGAGCGGTGATGTGCCCAGGGATTGGGGGTGTGGTTGTGCTGCTTGGGGGGGTTGGCGGGATGTGTGTCCGAACCGGGTATGCTTTCCCGGCCGGTTTGAGTTTTTTTCGGCACGATCAATGAGCTTATATCGCAAAAGCGACAGAGCCTGGGCGTGCTCTGTCCTATACTATACTATATCAAGGGTGTTCAACATTCAGTAGAGTGAGTGCCATGTGATGGTGGGAAAATCACGGCATTAATGTTCTGGTGCAAGTTATTCACGGCACCAATTATGTTATGGTGTAAAGTTACTGAGTACTATTTGAATTGACAGTACCCCAAGAAAAATACTTTTCGCCTGGTGATCATATTAGTTGGGAGTACAATTTTGAGTTGTTACCGCGCCCGCAACAACCCTTTGTGTGTCGGTGAATGAATATGCACTAGACTAGAGCATTTTAACCCAAACAATTAAGTCACAAAGAACGAAAAGAATATGTCAACACACACAGAGGTCTAAGTTACTTTAGGTTATTTAATTCTAAGAAATTTCTTCCCTTTTTTTTTGTTTCACAAGTTTAGACACACAAAAAAAAACCAATATTTTCAACCTCAAAAATGTTTCAACTAATAATCAAAACATAAACAAAATTTCAGTCCATATTCATATAATCTAAGACAAAACACCAAAAAAAAAAAAAAAAAACAACAGCGATGCTGAAATACCTCCTTTTTGTTTATCTTACTTTACTTATCGAAAATTAAAGGTTATTTGGTTGCAAAAACAAAAAAAAAAAACCTGAATATCGCTGCAGTTTGGTTTTTGCCCAACCACTGAACAAAATTTGAAAAGGAAATTTTACTCACAATCTCCCATATTCAGGTCACTTCATTCTTGACAACCGGATTTCGACGAACAGTTCCCTTTAACTCGAACACTCAGTACAGACAGTTCATTTTCTCATAAGTCATCCTTTGACGGGCGAATCTGCTTGGCCCCCAGACACTTGAAAGACTAATGTCCTCTGTACTTGCTGGGACGACGGTCCGTGCATCACCAAAAATTCTCCAGTTGTGCTACCACTCGGGGTAGTGTGGACATGGACGAAGTAGCACCCTTGGACTGGACTGCAAGAGACTGCTGCTGGGCTTCATCTTTCTGACATAACGGCTGACTTTTCTTCCTCGTTTACTACCACTCGAGGCAGCATGGACCTAGACCGCTGACCTGGATACGAGTCTGACATGACGGTAAACCTTCCTTCCTGGATCAGTTGGGAGCAACTGATATGACGAGACGATTCTTCATACTGGTTTTTTATAGCTGTTTTTCCTGAACTTACATCTTCAAGTAATCCTTCCTACGTTACGACTTTTGGCAGTTCTAAATTAAATGGGGTTTGAGTGACTTGGGACTATAAGTTTCGGGGGATCTTCAAGTTTCGTGGGGGGGGGGGGACTTTTATTCGCGAGGGACCTGCACTTTACCGTGCAACTGATCCCGATGAACTTCACGGTGCACGCCTCCAAAGTTTTTCTGTGTTAATATGAAAATTGAGTGATGGGCGGGGCTTGAGAAAGCGCACACTCTAATTCGTCGCGCAAACTGCGTCATCCAAACTTTTATCCAATTGTATCACATCCAAAACTAAAAAACATGAAACCAAAAGAAAAACACCACGGGGTCGATTTGAATGAAACGAAAGGGCTAAAACAAAGATTTTAACGACAACAATAATTTTCAATATGATTTCCGGATTAAATGCACAAATATTCATCAAAATCAAAAAACATTAACATCATTGTGTGGGGGGAAAAAATTAGCTTTCCAACGATATGCGACATCACATATACAGTCAAACCTCGTTAGTGCGTCACCCGGTTAACAAGTCACTCCCCTTACCGGATCACTTTTTGGAAGTCCCAATTATCTTCAGGCAGGAATCGGCACAGCTATGGCTTACTCCGTTTAACGAGTCACTCCACTTACTGTCATATTTTTGATCTCCCAAGAGGTTTGGGAGAGGTTAAACTGTATATATATATAAACATTAACGAGGTTTGACTGTATATATATATTCACGTTTCGTGACATGCCGAAAAATTTAAACAAAGGAATCTAGACAAAGGAAATTCTTAGAAAAATTCAAATTCAACACTTTCCCGATGACAGAGAATATAATTTCAAGCATATAACATTATTTCAAAGTTTCTCTCCCTCACAATATTTTACAACACAAGTTTTTATTTATTTTTATTTTTTTATTTAATCATCGGAAACAGTGGAGAGAAAAGGGGGAAAAAATTAAATTTTAAAATTGAAAGACTCTCACAAGGTCTCAAAATTATTTAACTCTTGTACCGGAAGCATTCGTGCGGGAACAAGAAAACTGACTCATCAAAATGGCGATGATATCTTTGATTATCATTGAATCATTAGGTGTGTGTCTCTTCATAAAAGGAAGAATATATTATTCGAAAGAACACACATTTTCTCGTCCAATTTAACTCGGAATTTCCGGGTTTGATGACGTATTCCAGCAACGTCCTGATTGCATGTATGAACTCCGACAGCGTTGTGAAAGTTCTCGTCACTGTCGACTCGTTGAATATCCCAAGACTCAGATCAGGTGCCTTGTTACGGTACTTTTGCGTGCTTCGATATCCCACTGAGATGGGAAGCGGGATGTGTTTGGTCTTCGAAGGTACTTTTGCGAGCTGGAGTCGTCGAAATTCGACAATCTGCTGGACGAAATTATTCAAAATAGTAAACCAGAAATCTTTGATGTACAGTAATTGTAAAGCTTGGACTATCGTACTTTAACCGTACGTAAGTACGCGAATATGTATTGAGACATTCGTGAGGGCGCGGTAGCCCAGGTCGATAAGATACTCGCCTAAAGTACCAAAGGTTGTTTAGAGGTGTCGCGAGTTCAATACCCGGTTCATCCTTGTCAGAGAAACTTTCCTGACACAGGGGTACAACAGAAACGGCGACATGACCACAGAAGAAATTGCCACCGCTTGGAGTCCCCCATCGAGGGGTTATCGCACAAACCTATCGATGAGTATAAAAAAAACAAGCCTGCCGTTCGGAATCGGCAATAAATTGTAGGTCGCGGTCTAATTAGCCCTCGTGTGCAGAAAATGACCGTGGTGCGACAAAACTGATCAAATGACATTCGTGAAGTTATATGTCGACAAGAATAATCTTTTCTAAATATATATACATTCTCGCCTCACAACTTCTTTTCCTTTCAATTAAAAAAAGTGTTCATTTATATAATTTTTGTTTTATTCTTACTGAGGTATATAGTCCTGATAACACTGCCGCTATTGTGGTCGAGTGGCCATAGTGACGGACTCGTACCGCGAGTACCCGGGTTCGAACCCCACTGTCGTCACAATGTGGAAAACAACAAAGTTGGTTTTCTGTGGTTCCCAACTTCGAGGCGCCAATGCTGGCCCCGTTAAAAATCTCGCCACAGAGCAACAGACCTACAACGAAACAATTTATCCAATCATCAGTCATAGTTTGAGAAATTGGTGGCAGATGGTAGCATTGCACAGAAACAAACTTCACGTTGGGTTCACAACACATGCACACACATTCCAACATGTACCAATTCGTTAGAAGTTCCGCAGAGGAATATGGACGAGGTGCATGTGTGGCTCAGTTGTAGTAGTAGTCACCATAGTGACTAGAAAATTGGCATTGTCGCATAAAATTTTCTGTTTGATTACCGAATGGGAGCGGTTTATATAGTGTCGTATGCAGAGGTGTATTTGTAGGGACTCTTAGCGGACTATAACCCAAGGCAACAAATTTGACGAATTTTGACGGCCAATGGAAGAAGGGCAGCAAAATTTGTATAACCCTCAATAAATCTACTTCTGCCCAGACAGCTAGATGATAGATCAGTAGGTGACCAAAAAAGTGCCTAGAGAGTTTGCAAGCACGCGAGTGAGCAAAAGAGTGACTTCGAGCATGAACAAGCAAGAATTACCTACAGAGTGAGGGACCAGGTCAGTAAGGTTCACTATACATACGCGCACATTCCAACATGTACCAATTCGTTAGAAGTTCCGCAGAGGAATATGGACGAGGTGCATGTGTATGGCTTGGTTGTAGCGCTAATAACACTATGTAATACGAGTTTTGTTCTTAGGTAACCAGCCGCATTTCCCTATGACTAACGGCAAAAAATAGCAACTATTATGCTACTAAACCAGACACATGCACCTCGTCCATATTCCTCTGCGGAATTTCTAACGAATTGGTAGATGTTGGAATGTGTGCGTATGTATAGTTAACCTCCGTGAAATTTGTTTGTGTGTAATGCTCTTTATGTGTAGTGCTGCCATTTGCAATCAATTTTTTTAAACTTTGAGTTTTTTGTCAATTTATAGTGAGTGAAGTGTAATGAATGAATAATTATACCGTTGTAGGCCGGATGCTTGTGCGACGAGACTTTTTAACGAGGAGATGGGCTCGCATTCGCGCATCGAAGTTGGGAACCGCAGAAAACCAACCACCACTGCGGCGATGGGATTTGAACCCGGATCCTCGCGATGCTAGTCCGTCACTATGACCACTCGACCACCACAGCGGCAGCAGTTTTATGCTATAAACCGGTGTTTCCCAAAGTGGGAAATATTGCCTCCTGGTGGGTGATGGAACGGTCTAGGGAGGTCAACTTGTCAACAGCATTGCCATATGCTTAAAAGTCACCATAAAATCCTATATAACCAAACGGAACAGTTTAAGTAACGAAAGCTAAGCTGGGGAAGTTCATTTGCCGACTAAGGTTTTTTGGGGACTGTTCAAGCTACTATTATAGATCTCATTTCTTCATGGGCTCTACTGGAAAAACCGCGAGACACCCAAACTCTGTTACAAGAAGCAACGTAAGCACTTCGCCCCCACCCAGGGGGGAGGACCAGGGCATCTCCGCCAAAACCAAAATTTATTGATACGTCAAAGTGCAAGGAAATCAAAAATTATGTAAATCGAAGAATCAAATAAGAATCAAGTTAAAGTCAAAGTGCAACGGATACGGATAATAAATAATCATAGAAAGCATGGGCTCTTTACTAATTTAGCGCTTGAAATTTAAACAAAATACCTTTGTTGAAAAAAATTAGACATTCTTTCCCAAGTTGAGGTCTTCTGTTTGCGTTTCCCTGACCAGGGCCCCCTCCACCAAATCAAGTGTTCGAGATTACTTTGTAGTTGTATAATGAACTACTGATGAAGAATTAAAATACTAAAATTAAATTTGATGTGTATGTAAAATTAATGTGCAATAGAGAGTTCTATTATGAATAAAAGCTACTTATAGCTTTAGACCAGCGGTTTTCGACCGGTGCTCCGCGGAGCCCTTGGGACTCCTTGTGCACTCTCCAGGGGCTCCGCGGCCGCTCGAGAAAAGAATAAAAACCAGTAAAATTTAAAAGAATAATTTATTATAAATATTTTTAAATAGTAAAAAATAAATCAGTAACTTTGATGAATAATTAAGAAATTGGCCTACGGGGCTCCGCCATGGAATGTTTTTACTTAAAAGGGCTCCGCGAGTCAAAAAAGGTTGAGAACCGCTGCTTTAGACTAACAGTTGCTCTGTTAGTCTAAATTAAAAATTACTAGTACAAATCAAAGTGTACAGTATATTTTACCACAATAATTTAAGTAATAAGAGATAAAAAAGGTAAAAAATTGCTATTATTTATTCTGTGGCAATCTATAAATTTTATTAATATATTGTTATTTTGATTCACACTTTAATAAATTTCATATTACTTTAAATTTATACGATTTCACAACCTTGCACATTGAAACTGACGGCACTCCGCTTAAGTCGTCATCATTTTTCGATAACTTGAGGTGACGACTTATCGAGGTTTTACTGTATTTGTATGGTTTTCTTTATTGTTTTATTTTCATTCACAATGCAGCGCATGCGCCCCAATTGTTACTTTTTTCCCCCCGAGAAAAGAGCACGTATGCGTAAATAAATGAATAAAAACTGCGAAAAGATATCCAGTAATACATGTACGCAGCTTTTTTGTTTTATAGGAATCATTTGAATTCTATTTTCTTTCCCCCCTGGAAGAAACGTATTTTTTCATGAGTCATATTGCAAAAATATGATCCTCTGTCTGCATAAACAATACCCGTACATGAAGATGAAGCAAATGAAGAAAGAATAGAATCGGGTGCAAAAAAAGTGGGCCAACACAATAAAAATGAAAGTAAAACATGCGAAAGTAGAACTGTTATTACAACTTCTTCCCGTTGCTTTTTCGTGGATGACCAACCATAGAGTAATATCTTTAGTATTTAGAGTACATATCTTTAGTCTATGCAACCAACCAATCGTGCTGTATTCTTCCTATGTACGAAATTATATTGCCATCATTCATTCCTAAATATCACACCCAGGTTCTTTAAAAGTACGTTTGCGTTACGGTCCGCCATCATTTTAAGAAAAGATGGATCAGCGAGAAGCCGTCTCCGTCCCGGAATACTCTATCCGTCTGATGAAGAAAGAGGATATCCCTCAAGTTCTGGACATCTGGAGAGAGACTGGCCAACCAGAAGGTACCAGATGCGTCCACACTTTCTTCGAAATCGATCCCGAGGGATTTTATGTCGCAGCTACGGATTCAGGTACGTGTTAATTTCGTGTATCCAAAATTGTGTAATTAGAAGCGGAGTTATTGCCAATTGAGTAAAACGGATTGTTTGATAATGAGATCTGAATGCGTTTTCAAAAAAAAACTTGATTTGTCGAGCTTTTTTCAAAATACAGTCGGCACCGCTTAATGGGATATCAATGATTCCATCACACAATATCCGATTAAGCGGGGTGTCTGATTATGCGGGGAACAATTCAATTGCCATTTCATAACATTACTATAGTTTGTATATTGAAACTGTTGTGGGATCAATATTTATAAAGCCTTTCGAATAATTAAACTGAGACATCAAAAATGAAATTAATATTTAGTTCCAATGACCACACAGTACTACCTAAGATTTTTACTTCTCTTTAGGGAAGATAGCGCCCTCTATTGGCTCAACATAGGACAAAAAATAATTAAATGTACTTATTGAAGGCAACTTTGAATTCTTGAAAGACAGTACCTACTCTCGAATGCATTTATCTTAACTTAGTAGACGTGTGAAGCGTAATATTCGTTCGATTAAGCGAGGGAAAAGTAGTTGAAATTACCATTTTTTTAGCAAAGAAACTCTGTGGGGAAATTTTGGTGCCGGAGTATTTTATCCGTTTAAGTGGGTTATCGGTTCATCTGTTATTCGATTAAGCGGGGCCAACAATTTATCTCTATGAAACTCTTCTACTGTATTTTAAAAAGCTCTGTCTGTGCACCGAACTTAAAAACTAAGCAATATTTTTGAAACTTTTCGATTTACATTATTTTGAATTGAGATTTTCGTGTTTTTTTTTTACCAAAAACGCATAGGCGTTAAGTTATCGGAAATACTGGGAGGGCTCAATATTATTGTATTTTTATTTCTCATTGCATTTTTAATTGTAATGATGTATTTTAGAAATATATGGCATCCATATTTGTTGTGGGCATCGTTTTCTCAGCCTTGGGCATTCTGCCTTTTGTGAGGAGTTCGGAGGAGGAGTTCTCAAACCTAATATTTCTATCGGTGATTATGGAGATGGTGGCAAAAAGTAGGGGAAGGGGGGGGGGGGGGCTCGGGCCCATGGGTCGGGTACAAGTTTACGCCTATGGAAAAGGTGTATTTTTTCCTCGTGTACACAATCATATCTCAAAAAGTTTTCATAGTATTCTGAAACTGCACAGAACAATGTATTGGCAATATTCCTTAAGAACATGTTGAGACAAGCAGTAGTTTTTAGTATGTTGAAAATATGCTAATTTTACATTATATAATTGGCAATATCAAATTGTTTTGCCAAAACTGTTCATAAAATAAAATGTATTTGCTTAATTTTGTACCTTTTGCAAATCGAAATTCGCACGTGTTTTATCCGAAATTACCTTTATGGGGGAAGAAAAAACCACCACCCGTAAGATAGGCAGGCGCCACTAACTGCCGATATAAGTTGTGAAATATTCAAAAATATTGTTTTAATAGCTAATTTTTAACTTTCAATAGAATGATATAGGGGCCGTTCAAGTATTACGTCATCATCGATGGGGGGGTTCCGATTTGCTGACTTTTGATGACAGGGGGGGGGGGGGTTTGGATAATGCTTACGTCATCAACAACCTCCCTTTATGAAAATATGAGTTGGATTCCGAGGGGCAGAGCTGATGACGAAATTTCGCTGACAAGGGGGGGGGGAAGGGGGTCAAAAACGGCTAAAAATTTGCTTACGTAATACTTGAACGGCCCCATATCAGATATTCATACTCTCCAACAGTAAGTTGGTTGTAACGACACCTCGACTATAATGTCAATAATTAGCGGTCCGGGCTGATTTCCATGGAGGCGAATATCAATAAAACTTGCTTAAACGGCGAAGATGAAACGAAATCGGATACAGCGACACACATTTCTCATCGCTCTCTACTTTTTTTTTCCCAAGAACTTTCTACAATTTGTGTTTTGTTATTTTGGTGAATAATGTTGTGGAATAATATTTATTACACGTTTGACGTTTCGACTTGCTTATTGATATTTCCATGGGGCGTTCTCGTATTTTCTTGTACTCTTGCCCTTAAGGGCCCATTTTTTCAACGAAGCTCACTTCAATTCATAATTTTTACCAGTGTCAGGAATGAAGTTATATATAATTTGCAAAATTTATATATATATATATATATATATATATTTTTTTTTAACAACAACGCTTCAAGGGGCCATTCAAGTATTACGTAAGCAGATTTTCAGCCATTTTTGACTCCCCCCCCCCCCGTCGGTGAAATTTTGTCAGCAGCTTAGAATATTTCATATCTTCAAAAAGGGATGGTTGATAACGTAAGCAACCTTCAAACTCCCCTCCCCTTCTTGCCATCAAAAGTCAGCAAATCCGAAACCCCCTCCCCCCCTCGATGCTGACGTAATACTTGAATGACCCCTAATAGAGAGCAATATTGAATGCAACGAAAGGAAAAGAAAATTATCAAGAAGCCAAATGGCTCTTACTGGCAATCGCAAATTACTATTTGGTATGAATCATGTTAGGGGTCATTCAAGTATTACGTCAGCATCGAGGGGGGTTTCGGATTTGCTGACGGGGTGGGGGGGGGGGTGGGCTTGAAGCTTGCTTACGTCATCAACCAGCTTTTTTTGAAGATATGAAATAATGTAAAGCTGCTGACAAAAGTTTGTTCACAAGAGAGGAAGGGGGTCAGTGTTTTGCTGACTGGGATCAAAAATGGCTGACGTAATACTTGAATGGCCGAAATAAATATATTTAAAAAAATATTGTACCAAATAAATAAAAAGCAAAAAAAAAAAAAAAAAAGAGAGAGAGAGAGAGAAATTAATTAATACAACATGTGGTATGCAGAGAAAGTTCAAACCCCCCCACACCGTCGCCAGAGTGGTGGTCAGCTGAAGTTGGTTTTCTGTGGTTCCCAACTTCGAGGCCGAATCAACTTCATGAACCGATCTCCCCGTTAAAAAAGTCTCGCCGCAGACAGCAGTAGGCCTACACGGTACGCTATTCAATCATTACTAGAGCCCGGAAGTTCAGGCAAAATGCCATAAATACCTTTTTTCGCCTATTTTCAAACTTTTTCGACAAAAATGCCTTTTTTGAAATTTTCGTGCGATAACTTGTGTGTTTAACATAGTTTTAAATATCTTAGTGAATTTCAGGGGCCATAATCTGTAAAACTCGAATATTTTGGGCGTTGGAAACTTGAAAAGAATCGCTCTTTTTATAATTTTCCAACTCTCACTATTAATTATCATCAGAAAGCCACCCCCCCCCCGCCCCGTTTTCCATCCCCATTTAGACGCAAAGAAGTGATCTGTGAGGTTATCGTTGGCATGCATTAATTTTGCTTTGACCGGATGGTGTTAGACATGAATGATTTTGTTTCAGATGAACGCAGTCCGTGTTAGAGAAAATCAGAGGAAAATTTGAAATTTGTTTCCCCACAGGCTTCACTTAATATGTCTCGCTCAGGCATTGGACTGCGTTGTGTGTGTATAGCGGGCCGATGATTGTCCCAAGAGGTCTTGTATTGATGTCATGGCTCACACAAGGTGGGGTAGGAGCAGACAGGTCTCTGGGGCTCATGGTGTTTTGATTTTTTTTTTTTGCGCCATAAATGCACTGCAAACAACCATGGCTATTTATTAAACATACGTATTGGCATACAATGGATAGTACACGCGTATCAATGCGCAATACAGAAAAAAGACGTAAAAAAATTTGGAATTAAGCTTTAATTCTTTGAAAATATGGAAAAAACATGAAAAGATGATTTAGGGCAACAATTTGGTTACATGTAAACGATAAAGAAAAAGTATACTGTTTAGACATGATGCATGAGTTTTAATAGGGCGTGTGGTCTCCTCGAACAGCTAAGACTGCTGCACACCTGTTTGCCAAGGATGCGATGAGGTTATCGATCAGACTTTGGGGAATACTGTTCCACTTCTCAAGAAGTGCAATCTGCAAGTCTCGGACAGTAACAGGCAGCCTTGGTCGCGCAGCAATGCGTCGTCCGAGCATGTCCCAAACATGCAACGAAAGGAAAAGAAAATTATCAAGAAGCCAAATGGCTCTTACTGGCAATCGCAAATTACTATTTGGTATGAATCATGTTAGGGGTCATTCAAGTATTACGTCAGCATCGGGGGGGGGGGGGGGGGCGTTTCGGGTTTGCTGACGGGGGGGGGGGTGGGCTTGAAGCTTGCTTACGTCATCAACCAGCTTTTTTTGAAGATATGAAATAGTCTAAGCTGCTGACAAAAGTTTGTTGACAAGAGAGGAAGGGGGTCAGTGTTTTGAGCAGAGAGCATGTCCCAAACATGCTCGATTGGATTCAGGTCAGGAGAGCACGCTTGCCATTCCATACGCTGTATTGTTTCAGCTTCAAGCATGTTCTCCACCAGACGAGCTCTATGCGGTCGGGCATTATCATCCTGGGAAACAAAGGAATCTCCAATGGCTCCAGCGTAAGGGATGACATGAGGTCGCAGTATCTCGTCTGCATACCTTCGGACCGTCAAAGTGCCATTCCGAATGATATGCAGGTCCGTACGTCCGCCTATGCTGATTCCACCCCATACCATCCAACCAGCTCGTCTGTATTGTGACCTTTCACGAACGAATACGGGTTATTTCGAGTGCCCCTGTCCCTCCATACCAGAACACGTCGGGTGTCACACTCCAGACTGAATCGGGACTCGTCTGTAAACAGCACTTGGCTCCAATCATGTTGCTCCCAATCTCGATGTTCAGCAGCCCATCTTCTTCGGGCCGCACGGTGGCGTGGGGTCAACGGAATGCAGACCACTGGCCTACGTGCATAGAGCCCTCCCTCATGAAGCCG
The DNA here is from genome assembly GCF_987345545.1 of Pholcus phalangioides. Lineage (NCBI taxonomy): Eukaryota > Metazoa > Arthropoda > Arachnida > Araneae > Pholcidae > Pholcus > Pholcus phalangioides. The sequence goes on along the minus strand of NW_028301612.1, from coordinate 4,502,585 downwards.
ATTACGTAGTTTTTGGCTGGACACCCTTCGTCCTGTTGCCAAGAGCAACCGTCTTTGCAGCTGCGTAGCATTCTCTGTTCTGTTTCGACGGGCTGTTAACTGTACATACCGGTCATCAGTTGCTGTAGTGGCGCGTGACCGACCTTGCCCTGGTCGACGTCTAACATTTCCTGTTTCTTGGAATCGATTCCACAGCCTTGCAACAACACTTCTGGCGACTCCAACAGCGTCCGCGACACTACGTTGTGTTTTCCCGGATTCCAGTCTGCCTATAGCACGCCATGCCATGTGTTCCGGTAAATCACGTTGTTGAGACATGCTGAAGTCACCTTGTCTCAAAAAAAAAATACTGCGCAATCGAATTTCACAGTTACGGCAGTAAAACAGACGTTTCTGCAACATCCCGATTTCTGCCCTTATCTCCTTTTTCTGGTTTTTGACGTCATGAACTTTGATTTGCATATGAAGTTTTCTTCTTCCGTTTCCTGCTAGGCTTTAAATTATGGATGATTCATTTTATGTTACTTATCGGTATACATCTTTGCGTAATTTTGTTAAAACCATGTGCTCCCCTAATTGTTTTGAGCAGTGTATATATATAAAGTTTTGAAATTTTGTGACGTGAAGGGTCAGTTACGCGCCAAACAACCAACGAAAAAAAAATTTCCCCCATGCAGGGGGTTGCCGCTAATTCAAAAGGAACCGAAAAATATTCAATTCCATTAGAAGGAAAGTTGAGTTATTTTCTTTCACGCTAACGCTTTTTCCACTTCGTGTAGAATGATTTTAGCCTTGTTATTACTAACAAGGCTAAAATCATTCCAAATTACCCACTGTATTGGCAAATATATCACCAGATTTTTAAAGCGTAAGCCAAACGAGATCTATTAGAAAAATTATCTCCCCAAAATTGACACTTTTTTGCCAAAACGTGGTAATTTTTTCTTTTCCTTTACTGTTAAGCCAAATTCTTGGGCGCGGTAGCCCAGATCGTTAAGATACTCGCCTAAAGTACCAAAGGATGTTTAGAGGTGTCGCGAGTTTGATACCCGGTTCGTCCGTCCTTGTCAGAAAACTCTCCCGACACAGGGGTACTACAAAAACGCCGACGTGACCGCAGAAAAAATTGCTATCGGAGGGAGTCCTCAATCGAGGGGTTAGCGCACCAACCTCTGAAAGTTGAAATGAGTATAAAAAACAAGCCTGCCGTTCGGAACCGGCAATAAATTGTAGGTCCCAGTCTAATTAGCCCTCGTGAGCAGAAAATGATCGTGGTGCGACAAAAATGATCGCAAATCATTTGTCGTCAAAGTCAAATTTTTTGCGGGGGAAAAAACAGATTTGCTGAGCTCTAGCTTTCTCTTGATTACGCCCAGGGTTGTAGCATTGCTATCAGCTTAAAAATGCCAAGTTGTGCATTTGGTGAATTTGGCAGGATTCGAAAGTGACGTCATCAATTTTTAATTGGCGCTATAACTCCATACTTATATTGGTCAAATCGAAAAACACTTTTCGAAATTTAGTTTTTCACTTGGAATCACGTGTGTAATTATTGGGCGGTCGATAGTATCCACCCTGTGTTGTCGCCTTATTACAGACGAGTTTTTGCGTTACTTTTGTAAGACTTATAAAAGCACGTATATGTCTAGTATAAGTCTAAAAAGTAACGTAGCAACCGAAATATAAACATCATAAATATCTCAGCTGAAAATTATTTTCTCTTCCCTTTCAGGTGAGATCCTTGGCCAATGTTCCGCCGTGTTCAACAACAGAGACATCGCATTCGTTGGAATGTATGGTGTGCGAGAAAAATATCGGGGTAAGGGAATAGGAATCCGCTTATGGAAGGCTTGCCTCGAACATGTCGGTGAGACTAACTGTGGAGTGAATGCCGTTCCGGGAAAAATGGAGCTGTACCGTGATCGGGGTGGATTTCCCATCGAAGAAACCGAATGGGTGTCTATTGTCTGCGATTCATCGGACGGCGTCGATCCGAATAACCTGAGGGACGAAGTTCGCGGCGTCGAGGTTCGAGCTTTCAAAGATGACGAGGACTTACCGCTGGTGTTGAAATACGACGAGGACCTCATGGGGTACAACCGAGAGAAGATCGTTACTCTGACCGTCCGGGAAGAGGACAGCGTCGCTTTCGTCGCCCTGGACGACGGCAAGTGCGTCGGCTACGGGGTCTCGCATTTGAGTATCCACGGAGTCGGGCAGGTCGGACCTCTATACGCTGATAGCACGGAAATCGCCGAGGTCATCCTCAGGCATTTGATCGAAGGCCTTCCTAAAGCTAAAGGACTCGCTTTGATGATAATAAAGACGAACGAAGGAGCCAAAGCGATAGCGGAGAAGATCGGATTGAAATGGTTCGAAGAATGTCCTCGTTGCTACACCAAGGAAAGGTGCCACGTGGACAAGAGCAAAGTGTTCGGGCATCTCAACATGAACTTCACTCCTTATTGATAACTAGAGCCCGGATTATATGCAAATGAATATATGCATATGCATATTTTGGCCATTTTTAGCATTAATGCATATAAATGCATAAAATCAAAGAATTTTTAGTATAAGTGCATATTTTTGAAGATTTATTTAAGCTCACAAATTAGTGAATTAATACATATTTATAAAGTATTTTACTAATATTAACCGTTTTATTGTAAGACTATTTCTAGAGAAATGTCAAAGTGTTAAATTTTTTTTTAGAAAATAGTGTCGAAATTCTTTTATTACTGCTGTTTTTTCGTTATTGAGCAGCTACAGCAAACTGAAAATTAGAAAATGCCTGAATAAAAATATGTAGAAGATATCTGCATATACGGTATATATATATGAGGGGATATTTTTTTTTATGTACATAACAATGCACTAAAATATAGAGAAGATGCATTTTAAAAACACATCTGCTTTTTTTTAGCATGGTGATTTTTTAAAAGCATATTTTTTCATTTTTTGTACATATTTCGGAATTTTTGACTTTTTCAAGATTTCTAATGCATATTCTGGGGTGTTTAATGCATATTTTGGGATTTTCAGTGCATATTTTTGCATTTTTAAGTGCATGTTTTTGCATTTTTAAGTGAATATTTGCATATTTTTAGAGCATATAATCCGGGCTCTATTGATAACACAGGTCTGCGATGAAGAAGCTTTCTTAAAAAAATAGTGTTTTTTTTTATAGTTTTTTTGGACGCTAATTACTGGGAAAATAATTAAAAATTTCCATCGCGTCTAGTTTTTGAGATAAAGTGAAGATTAAATTCCTCAATAGTAATTCATAGGCAGCCTACAAACCACATTGAAACTCTGAGCTATAGAAACACACAAATATAGCAAATCATTTCCAAAGATCATTCAGTGACTTTAGGAGGATTTTGGGCACTGATTCTAAAGGGGTTTAATCCCCACGATCATAAAAACTCCGGATTCCCGGGTTTTTTTACACGGCCAATAACATCGTGGGTGTTTCCTTGTGGATTACAATGCCTAATATACATTTCTCTTTCTCACACACACAATAATTTTCTCAAGGAATTAATGAACTCGGGACACCCTGAGAAAAAATGCCGTTATAACATAGTCAGTCAACATCTATAGCAGAAGCCGAAGAAAGCCATCTCACCTATAGCCATTGGATATATGTACTACAAAAAAGGGTAAAATTGGCGCATGCGTTGGTCTCCTATATCCAATGGCTATAGGTAAGAATAGGTGCAGCTGTGGTGGTCGAGTGGTCATAGTGACGGACTCACATCGCGGGGACCCGGGTTCGAGCCCCACCGTCACCACAGTGGTGGTCGGCTGAAGTTGGTTTTCTGTGGTTCCCAACTTCAAGGTGCAAATGCGAGCCGATCTCCCCGTTAAAAAGTCTCGCCACAGAGAGCAACAGTCCTACAAAACAGTACAAATATTCATTCATTACACTTCACTCACTTCACTTCTGAGATATAGATGGCAGCACTGAAAAATCACACACAACACTAGAGACACACACTCCGACTGTTAGGTACACATACTTACACTTGCGGCACAACTCACTAGGTAGTAGATTGCCCAGGGCGATAGACCTGAGTTGTGCTCGGTAAAAAAAAAAGGGAAGAATAGGTAAGATTACCTTCTGCAGTGATCTGACGAGCCGCTGTGGTGGTAGAGTGGTCATAGTGACGGCCCCGCGATCGAACCTCATCGTCACCACAGGGGTGGTCGGCTGAAGTTAGTTTTCTGTGGTTCCCAACTTCGAGGCGGAAATGCCACAGACCTTGTTGGAGTCTGTTGCTCTTACAAATGTAATTCAATCACTACACTTCTGAAAAATACATGGCAGCATTGAAAAATCAGGCACAACACTAGATACGCACCCAGATTGTTAGGTACACTTACTAGGTAGTAAATTGCCCATAGATGGAGATAGACCTGAGTTGTGCTCTGTTTGAAAGAAAAGAAAAAGTGACGTCACGAACTTCGTGCGAAGGCCTTCTGTTACAGATGGTATTGATCAGGCTCACCCTGATCGTAATCGATAAACATGTAAATCAAAGTTGAGTTAAGAGTCTACTTTGATTTAAACTGGAAATAAAAAAAAACCACGTATGGTGTGATGTTTTCATCACAGGGGGGCCCTGCCAGTCCTTCTAGGGATCAAGGTGCTCTCCTAAACCATTGTGGATGGATGCTTGATTTCGTGCATAGAAGGTATTCACCGAACACTCAGATAAACACCCTATGATTGAATGATCAGCATCATGATTATTTAAAGCACATGACAGAGTTCGTCTACTGAGACTCTGGTGATGGTTATAAGCAAAGCTCTTGTTTCGTGAATATGCCTCCCAATAGGATGACAGGGCTCCAACCTCTTGAATCCCAACCACGAGTTCAATCGGGCACGGAGCTAAGACCCAAGCCCCCTCCCCATCCTGCCGTAGGGCCCTAAGCTAAGATCTTGGGCTCTCAGGTAAATCTTTTCACGGGTTCCCTCTATTACAAACATTTAGTGTGAAAAACAAAAACGATGAGAATAAGAACCTCGGGCTGGAGCTCTGCCAGCCCCATCCCTTTGTAAGGGACATGCGGGGAACTCATTTGAATAGGGGCTCTACGATAAGATCTGGGCCAAAGCCTGCGCCAGGCATGAGACAGCCGCCTAGGGCGACATTTTTTATGACATTTATTATGACGATGGAAATTTTTACACATCGAAATAATTTTGGAGAGAAAGCGCATAAATAAGAGCAGGTAAATATAATACTTTTCAGTGTTGAAATGCTCTATTCAACTCCTTGCTATTCAATGCTCTTTTCAACTCTTTGCTATTCAATGCTCTATTCAACTCTTTGCTATTCAATGCTCTATTCAACTCTTTGCTATTCAATGCTCTATTCAACTCTTTGCTATTCAATGCTCTATTCAACTCTTTGCTATTCAATGCTCTATTCAACTCTTTGCTATTCAAAGCTCTATTCAACTCTTTGCTATTCAATGCTCTATTCAACTCTTTGCTATTCAATGCTCTATTCAACTATTTGCTATTCAATGCTCTATTCAACTCTTTGCTATTCAATGCTCTATTCAACTCTTTGCTATTCAATGCTCTATTCAACTCTTTGCTATTCAATGCTCTATTCAACTCTTTGCTATTCAATGCTCTATTCAACTCTTTGCTATTCAATGCTCTATTCAACTCTTTGCTATTCAATGCTCTATTCAACTCTTTGCTATTCAATGCTTAATTCATATCTCAACAAACCTCCTTTCTTGCACTTCCAAAAAGTGTCACCTATCTCTCATAGCTGCACATTAAGAGTTTGCCACCTTTTGAGCGGCTTTGCCTATCTCTAGAGAAGCTTGTTTGTGGGAAATAAAACCAATCCGGTTCTTTCTCTTTTTTTTGTTAAAGATCTATTCAATCTTTATCAACATTTTTCCGAATGACTTTCTTTAGTCTATTGCACAAATTTGGACTCCTTGTTCATCTCCCGACAAATGCCTCTTTCATCCAAAACCATAATAGAAGAATCCTTAATTACAGTCGAATCCCGTTATAACGAACTCCAAGAGACCGGAAAAATCACTTCGTTATAACGAAATCTCGTTATAAAGGAATTCCAGGGCTTCCTGCATTGTTCCTATGTAAACTTATCTGGGGGGATTAGAAAAGTGTTCGTTAAAACGAGATTTTCACTATAACGGTATTCGTTAAAATGGGATTCGACTGCATAATCATCACCTGAAGAAAAGCCCCCGCACAAGAACTCTTACATATGGCTTTAACTGAAATAATCATGGTGCTAATTGAATCATAAGGCGTTGATCTGAGTTGTCGCTGAATCTCCTGAGTATGAAAAATCAAGCATCTATCCTCAATGGTTTAAGTGAGCAACTACAAAGGCAGAGCTTGCAGCGATCTACCACCAGGGCCTCAGACAAACCTGATTGTTTTTCTTCTTTTTTTACCACTATAAATTCACTATAGAGGAGGCCCCACCAAAGATCTCAATCATTGGGGATGCTCGCAATAAAAAGGAAAAATGTGCTCTTAATTATTTTTTTTTCCAGATAAGGGGCACATTCCTTTTATTACACCTGTATAAACCTGTTTCTTTACGCACAAAATATCGATATCTGTGCGGAATGATAAAATAACATGCTACCTTGTACAATATGAGGAATTTTTTGTCTGTGCAGCAAAAAAAAAACAAAAAAAAAACTCTGTGCACATGGAAGCATTCTCAGACTCTAAACGAGCTGTTTTGATTAATGTGTCACGTGAAAAAAATAAAAAAAATGTCTTTTGTCCGTAAACAATAAACATAAAAATAAAATTTCATCAGCAAAACTATGCCTTCCAGGAAAATATTGAAAACACAATTATAGAGTACAGTATTATACAGTCAAACCTCGTTAGTGCGTCATCCGGTTAACACGTCACTCCGCTTACCGGGTCACTTTTTTGAAAGTCGCAATTGTCCTCAGGCAGGAATTGGCATAGCTATGGCTTACTCCGTTTAACGAGTCACTCCTCCTACTAAGTCATATTTTTGCTCTCCCAAGAGTGACTCATTAACGAGGTCTGACTGTATTTACATGTGAGAAACGCATCAATGAATTCACCAATGAAATAAAACTGTTGTAATTCTTCGATTGAAATTAGTAACCGGATTTTGATTAATGTGACACGTGAAATAAAACAATATGACATGGTATTAGTTGATATTATATGAGTAATAATATTAGTTAGATTATCAAGTTTGCCTCGAAATTTTGACAGTTGTTATTTGTCAGCGGTAAAACAACGTTAATAGAACTTGCAAACTGTAGCCGTCCTTAGCTCTCATGTTGTTTTTGGTTGTAAACTGATACCCTTTGGTGTTTACTGATAAAAGAAGACTGTTGAAGAAAGCGATAAGGGATAGTAAAAAGGAAGTTGAATCTAGGTTGGCAGATAACATTGGCTCTGACCCAAAATCATTTTTTCGATACGTCAATAATGGATGTAAGGGGACAGTTGGCCCCCTCTCGATAGGAGGCTCTAAGGTAGAGAGCAATGTAGGCATGTGTAGTGCTTTCAATGACTTTTTCGCGTCTGTTTTTAATGGAGATAATGATATTCGATGTACGGGTGTTGCATGGGGTAATAAAACCCTCAACGATATTCAAGTAGAAGACGTGGAGGTCCTAAATCTTCTAAGAAATGTATGTGCAAGCAAAGCACCTGGACCAGATGATATCTATCCCAGGGTTCTCAGGGAAGGTGCTAATGAATTGTTGGGGCCAGTCGCACAGATATACAGGAGTAGTGTTGCTGAGGGTATCGTCCCGAGAGATTGGAAACTGGCTAACGTTGTTCCGATATTTAAGAAGGGTAGTAGAGAAGTGGTGTCTAATTATCGTCCAGTGAGTTTGACGAGCTCCCTCTCGAAAATTTTGGAAATTATCATCAAAAGGCAGTTTGTGAAGTGGATAGACGAGAATAATGTATTGTCGGATAATCAGCATGGGTTCAGGAAGGGGAAGTCATGTGTAACTAACCTCCTTTGCTTCTATGATTACGTGACTAAGGCTTTGGGTAAGAGCAAAAATGTCGACGTTGTTTACCTTGATTTCCAGAAGGCATTCGATCGGGTCCAACATGGCAAACTCTTGAAGCGTTTACACGAGATTGGAATAGGGGGCAACTTGTTGAATTGGATAGAATCGTGGTTAAGAGATAGGTCGCAACGAGTTATGGTGAACGGGGAATTCTCTGGTTGGACAGACGTCACAAGTGGGGTTCCTCAGGGAAGTGTCCTTGGCCCCATACTTTTTTCACTTTTTATCGACAAACTCGATCAGGGTATCGATGGAATTACTAGCAAATTCGCAGATGATGTGAAGCTAATGGGGGTAATCGGGAATGAAAGCGATAGGGAGTTGCTCCAGACCAACTTAAACAAGATTGCAGCATGGGCAAATGAATGGGGCATGACGTTTAGCGTAGATAAGTGCATGGTCGCTCATTTTGGTTCGAACAACCCATGGTTATCTTACGAGTTGAATGGTGTCACTATCCCGGATGCAACTAGAGTCACCGATTTGGGAATTCTCATTGACGAGCGACTTAAGTTTTCTGAACATTGTTCAGCGGTTGTCAAAAAATCGAATAGAATGCTTGGTCTCATTTTCAAAAAAGTCTCTTCGCGTTCTCCTAAAGTCATTCTTCCGCTTTTTCGAGGCGTAGTTCGTCCTGGACTGGAGTATGCTGTAAGGTTTTGGAGACCATACCTACAGAGGGACATAGACTTGATTGAAGGGGTGCAGAGAAGAGCTACGCGTGTCCTTATTGGCACACAGGGCTTGAGTTATGAAGAGAGACTTCATTTTTTGAATATGTTTACATTGGATGAACGCAGGTGTCGAGGAGATATGATCGAAGTGTTCAAAATTTTCAATGGGATGGATAGGATGGACCATGAACTTTTAGTACACCGCCAATCAACTGCTTTTACAAGGGGACACCAGTATCGATTGGTGAGGGACAATGCAAGGTTATGGTGTCGCAGGGAATTTTTCTCTAATAGGGTTGTTAATAAATGGAATAGCTTACCCTCGGAGGTAGTAAATTGTAACAAAATTGACACGTTTAAAAAGAAATACGATAAACATGTTGGGGTAAATCGAGAAGCTATCCATTCTTAGAATAAGACAACCATAAGTATTCTTTATGGGCATTGTATAATATTTTATCATGTGCATATATTGTTTATAATTTGTGTTAATTGCATTTTTAATGGGGTTGCTGTATTTTTGAAACATATGACATCCATATTTTTATGGGCATCTTTTTATCAGCCACCTCGTTGGGCATTTTGCCTGTTGTGGCGTTGTATTTGTATTTGTATTTGTATTTGTAATCACCATGGCCCCCACATCCTGGAGCAGGGCCCCCCGGTCAGACTTTCCACGGATCCTTCTATAGTTAATTTATAGCGTGAAAAAGCAAAAAATTATGAGAATTCTCTCGGGCCCCAGAGCTGGAGCCCTGTCATCCCCGCCCATGGGGGGGGGGGGGGCTGTGGTAATCACCGAAAGCCAGCGATAGCTATCCTAAATCCTAAATATGACACAGTGGCCTGTGGGTTCCGACTGAAATTGGCAATCAGTGCATACCCCCCTGAGTCATTTCTTAGCCATCCTGGACTAGTAGTGCTATTTTCGCCATGGTTGTATATGTTTTATTTTTAAACTACTTAGAGTTTAATATTACCCATATTGGGTTATTAATCTAGGGGGAAAAGAAAGCTTAAGTAGGCTGGAGGGGAAATAGAAAGCAGAAAGTGTCACTCAACAGGGCAGTGACAGAATGTCACTTCATCAGCCTGTTAGGACGTCATTAAGTTATAATTAATGCTATTCTTTTAACACTAATCATTCATCATAATGTATATATTACCAACTCTCATTTTTATGTTCAGCGTCAACTATAGATCATATTAATAAATGCGATTATATGTTATTAAATGCAGTTAATTATGATTATTTGATTAAATATATATTATCTACAAAATTTGATATTTTGCAGTTGGTCTAATTATTTGTACAATATATAGTTTCTTATATACATTTTTCACAATCCCGGTACCTCCGATCTTTTCATAACCAGAAAGTTTTTGGGTCTGGAAAAAGCTGATATCTGATCTTTTGGGTAAGTGGATATTTCCCTAAGATGTTGGTATTCTGACTCTTCAAGAGTTTGGAAGAGATTATTAGCCAGCTTTTGAGCAAAGGCGTGTATGGTGGGCATTCCTATATCGTTTCTTATACTTCTATTTCTGATGAACCAATTGGCTCCCAGCATAGCTCTTATTGTTTTGTTTTGATATTGTTCTAATTTAACCATGTGTTGATTGCTCGAGTAGAGCCACACTGGTGCAGCATATAAAAGTATGGATCTGATAGCCATTTTGTATACATTTAATTCGTTCTTGATATTCAATGTTGATCTGCTTGCAAGTATGCGTTTTAAAGTGTGTTTTGCTACGTCTGCTCTTTGTATTACATAATTGCGTTGTTGCACAAATGTCAATCGTTTGTCAATTATTATTCCCAGGTATTTAGTACTTATAACAGGTTCAATGAATTTCCCCTCAACCACTATTCCGGCATCTGGGGGTAGATCTAGTTTTCCTGTGATCCACATAAATACTGTCTTGTCTGCATTAAGTTTAACTCTGCTGTTTTCGCACCATGTTTCGACTTGATCAATTAATTCTTGTAAATTACTTAATGCCTTCTGTGGTTTTCTATCTTTACAAATTATCATTGAATCGTCTGCGTACAGCGCAGTAATACCCTTAATTGCCACTGGAAAATCATTCATGTGATAATTGTGGAGGCAAGGTCCTATAACACTGCCTTGCACTATAGATGATCTAATTCGTCTAGTTGTAGATATTGTGTCATTGATTTTTACATAAAAAGTTCTTGCTGCGAGATAATGACGTACAATTTTAATTATGCTAAAGGGTAGGGCCATTCTAATCATTTTATAGAGCAACCCCTCATGCCACACTTTGTCAAATGACTTACTTAAATCCAACAGTGCAACTGCAGCTGTATCATGATAAATTCTAGCTTCTTGGAGTGTTTCTATAACTCTTAATAATTGTGTGGTTGTAGAATGACCGTCTCTAAATCCATGTTGTTCGGGCCCAATTGTTGGATGAGATTTTTCGTAAGTGTTGATACGTGTTACCACAACTCTCTCGAATAACTTTCCAAAATTACTAAGCAATGAGATGGGTCTCCAATTGCTTGGAAAGTGCAAATCTTGGCCAGCTTTTGGTATAATTTTAACAATTGCTGTTTTCCAGTTAGATGGGAAATATTTGAGCTCCAGCAATCTATTAAAAATTTTGACAATATATTCTAAAATATTATTGGGCAAATTCTTCAGTGCCATATTTGAAATTAGGTCATGCCCAGATGCTTTCCGAATTTTCAAATGTTTTATTATTGTTTTTAATTCATTGATATCTGTTGGAGTGAGAGCTGTTTGTGTTTCAGGTGGAGGATTATCAAAATATTCATTAATAGTTCTAAGCACTCTCTCGACCTGAACATTTGAAGTATTAGTGTTTGGTGAGAATTGCAGTTCAAAGGTATCTGCAAATACTTCTATCTTATCTTCATCTGTATATACCAGTCCATGCGGGCCATGTATAGATGTAAGTCTTTGGCTACGGGGTTTTTGTGCTCTATAAATTTTATAGAACGACCCATCCTCACAATTAGCATCTTCTAGGAACCTTAAAAATCGTTCACTTGTAAATTCCCTGATTTCTCGACGTGCATTGTTTCGTAATGTTGTATATCTGAGCCTATGCGTAGCATCTCTGGTTCTTTGCCACCTTCTTCTAGCTCTATTCTTTTCTCTTATCATTTCCCTCAGATATCTGGGGAGTGCTAATGGGTTGTTTTCGTTTGACCTTTCCCGAGTGGAATTATTAACCTGCAGTGTCCTGCAATTTTTGTGTTAATGAGCTTATTTCATTTTCTATATCTATGGTACACTCACTAGCATTATCTGGTGTTTCAATTCCTGTAAGCACTTGCCTATATAGTGGCCAGTTTGTAATTTTTTTGATTTTTTGTTGTATGGGAATTTCAAAATCAACATCAATAATTGTTGGAATGTGATCTGATGAAAGTGCAGATATTACCTCTACTGCTAAAGGAACACTGAGGTTTTTGACCAGTGTAATATCTAGGACGTCTGGTGTTCGGTTGCTGTCATCCGGATAGTGTGTCGCAGCACTTGGCCCGTTGTGTAATAATATTTTTATTTCTGCAATACTGCTCTAATATACGTCCTGCTGCATTGTAAGTATTTGAATTCCAAATTGGTGATTTAGAATTTAAATCACCGTTAAGAATTGTTGCATAATTGCAGTCAAATATATGATTTAACAGAGAGATATCAAATTGATTATTTGGTGGTTTGTATAAAACACAAATTCGGATTTTTCTAGTGCTAGTGAGGTGCAAATCCACTGCCAACGCTTCGCAATCTCGGGAATGTGGGAGGTCAACAATGTCATAATTTAAATGCCTTTTGATATATAAGGCTACTCCCCCTCCTCTTTCGTGCGTTCTATCTTTCCTTATACAATCATAATTTGCTATCTTAGCTGTATAACATGGTTTTAAAAATGTTTCGCAAATTAACATCAGATCAAAATCTTCATCTGCAACAATTTCTCTTAATTCTTGGAGATCACGAATAATACCTCTGGCGTTCCACGCCATGATCTTAAGATATTTTATTTGTTGTGAACTATTATTGAACATTGGTGAAGTTTACCGATAATAGTTTCATAGATATTTCAGTAAAGCTATCAATAAATACTGAGTATTTTTCTTGATATGTCTTAGCTTGTAATATGTTATTAAAACATTTTCTCATTAACTCTTGTAAGGGGAATGATATCTCATTATTACCGGTATTCACAATCTGGGACACCTCCCCATCTATCCTGTTGGGAGGGATCTTTGCGGTTACCTCATTATTTACACTTTCCCTACGTTCAACTGCAATAGTTGATGTGGGTATAATTTCTGGTACAGAGTATACATTATTGTTTGTTTCAGTCATGTTAACATCTTTTGATGTCATTGTGTTTTTGTTAGTTTCTATTTTGTTATTTTCCACCTCTTCGTGGACATTTGCAGCTTTTGCATATGTCTTATGCCTTCTTGTAGGTCTATTATTTACTTCTGTTGGTTTTTGCTGTTGAGGCAATTCCTCAGCTTCAATGTCTATTTTCTCAATTTCATCGTCACTTGAACGTGTAACGGAAAAAAGCCTGGGCTTTGGTAGTCTAAGTTTTTGTGACCCAGTAACTGCTTTAGGACCAGATTTTTTAAGGTTCCCCGGGTACCTTTTACACCCCCTTCCTTCTTTTGTATGTTTCTACTCTTATCTTTAAGTAATTTAATGAAGATAATTGATATATTTCCTTGCTTTTATCTGTCCTGGGCAAATCAATGAGCCATAGTGGTATTGGGACCATAATCTTTTCACCATCTTTATAACGGGGGCTCTTTAGCTGTACCACACTAATAATTGTGTAACCCAACTCCTCGAGAGATTCTTTGATCTCATCGCAAGATGTTGTTGTATCCAAATCCCTAATAACCACTCTTATGTTTTTGTCTGACTTTAGTGTGAATGTGCTAAAATTTACTCCCTCTTTTTCAAGCATTTTAGTCACAGCTCTATGATCATTTTCTGTTGTTACGTGTAATTGCAGTGTTGTGTCAGTTTTTTTGGCATCAAAATTTGATTCACAAACACCCCTAATTTTAACTGAGAGTTCTTTCCAGTTCTTGTATTTTGTCAAATTTAATGGGGGTATTCTGACTTTTTTCTTCTTTTTTTCAACCAACTGCCACTCATTTGTGTTAGTGGGATCTGGATCATTTGTATTTTCTTTTTCAACATTTTTACTTATTGACTTTCCATTAGCCCTGTTGGGCAAACAATTATCAGGTTGCTTAGATGGGCCAGCCACCTGATCATCTGCTGTGATTTTTGTTTTTTCTTTTTGAGTGCTTTGGGAAGCCTGGGATTCATCCGCAGTCCATGTTTCCTTTTCAACAAATTTGTCCCCTGATCTAGAGACATAGCACTTCTACTTTCAATAAAAGCTGTTAACGGTTGAGTACCTTAGATGGCGCCACAGGCAATCGATGATACACATTATGTTCTAGTTCAAGTATTGCTCAGGAGATGGCGCTGTAACGAGAACAAAATGTGTCTTTTACTGTATATGAACAGCTTAAAAAAAAACTGCTAAATCACAGATTTTTTTTCAAGCGTTTCTGTGCTGCAAAAAAAGGCGCGCCGACATGACGAAAGCGTTGAGGAGCCGAAAGCTGCCAGTCCCCTCGTATATACGGTACTCAAGCCTGTACGCAGAAGGGGGGAGGGGTGCTTTGCATTGTATTATCCAGTAATAATTATTATTGTGAGGGAGCCTGAAATGACCTCAACCCCCCCCCCCCCCCCACAAGGTCCCGGCGTCAATGATGTATGGATATTTTTGCTACTTAACGGCGTGTTTATATTTTTAATTCTTGATACCATTTACATCATTTCTAAATAAATAATACAGAACGCTTAAATGTTCTGGAACTGTGCAACGCATCATTAAGTGATCCGTAATTATGCCGGGGATCACTAAAGTAATCTGGGAATGTTCCGCGGGAAACTTGAGTGTTGTAGAACCGCACCGGGAGGCCGCTTAAGTGATCTAAAATTGCACCACATTTCACTCAAGGGATCTCTAAATGTGCCACGTTTAAGTGTTCTGGAACTGTGTCGCGGGATACTTAAGTGATCTTTGAATGTGCCGCGGGCCACTTAAATGATCTGGAATTTTGCCACGGGTCATTTTAGCGATCTGTAAAAAAAAATGTGCCGCTTAGTTCATTTTTCAAAATTGGGTTTGAGGGGGCAAGTCACATCATATAACCTTCAGGGCCACATTTGGTCAGCTGGTCAAGGGTTTACCATATATGGCTTAAAGGGTGAATGAATTTCTTAAAGACAAATTTTGAGTTCTTACCCTTCAAATAGAATTGAAATATTAACAGAAATCGACTATAATTACACTTAAAGATATTTTCTTTCGAAATTTAAATTTTTTAAAAAATGTTTTTCACATTAAAAAATATTTTTTTCGTCTGAGGGTGGGGGCTCCCATGCCCCCCCCCCCTCCCGTGTACGTTTCTGATCCCACCAATACGTGTTAGGATTCGGAGGGGAAGAGCTGATGACGCAATTTTGCTGACAAGGGGGGGGGGTCAGAGTTTTGCTTACTTTTACTGACAAGGGGGGGGGGAGGGTCAAAAATGGCTAAAAATTTGCTTACGTAATACTTGAACGGCCCCAAAGGGGGTAAAATACGTTTCATGGGTTCATACAAGGTTTGCTTGTTGCTTGTAAGTATTATTATACTTCATCGGATTTTTTCATCAGGATTTTTGCCTCTTTTTTCGGGCTTTGTCTTTTTTGTTGGGCTTTTGCTCTACACCGACCGCATCTTGAGTTACAGTAATACTAACCTTAAAATGCTCGTTGTATAGGTAAAAGTATTTTGGAATTCACACACAATATTCACACACGTATAGGCAAATCTCGTTTTAGTGCATACGCCAAGCAGATCAAGGGCTTAAAGACTCAACAAAGTATTGAGCGAAACAAGCGGAGTCCACAGAGGGCCCACCTGGGGATCCCTCATGGATGGAAACGAAGCCCCTTTGGATGGGTCCAGTGCCGGCTGGCAAGTGCTGAGCTGATATGAGTAGAGTAAGAGCCAAGTAGTCACATGAGGGGGTTCACGTGCATCGGCCGGCCGGCAAGTCAGAATACCTTAACACCAAACATGGTCCCCCCGCTCTGTCCCTTGCGGGATATAAGCGGATTACCTTGCGGCTGGGCCATGCTGGAAGAACTCTCCTGACATCCGGGCCCAGCGAACATCCCCCGACTCGCAAGCCACCGGGTCCGTTCCGCCGGGACCCCACTCCATCCCAAGCAGCCACACTCCGGGAAGCTCCCGGAAACCTCCGATGGTCAAGAAGGAGCACAGGTGGACCGCCCGCCAGATCTCCGACCCAGCAAAAACATTCCGAGACCCTCGGCTCCCCTATTCCACGAGAGAACACCCCCGTCCGCCACTCATCGCTCAAAGGAGCAACAGAACGGAACCAAACGTCCGTCCCCCTCCGGCAGCCCGCGCCCGTCCATGCCAACACCTCACTCCGTCCCCACCAATCCATCCGCAGATGGACCCGTGGGATCTCGGTTGCCAATCACTCGCTTCAGCTCCCTTGCCACCTGAAAGAAAACATGCATACATTGCACATGGAAGCACTGAACAGAAATGACAGCAAGTGCTTAACATCAAGTGGAAATTGTCAGGAAAGAACATGACAAACATCGCAGTTCTGTTAAATGAGCGGGACAGAAAAGAGAGAAAAAAAATATATATATATACACACACACACACACACACACACACACACACACACACACACACACACACACACACACACACACACACACACAGTGATATGGTGAAAAATATTCCCATGAAACATCACAGTCCATCAGATGAATATCCAGGATTACAGAGTAGTGGGAATTCGAGAGACTAGACACAAAACAGTCTCACAAAACATCACAGTCCAAAATGCATTCCAGAACAAAACCAGCGTTGTGGTAATTCATGGTTCACCACAGTAGACCGTAGAGCTTACAAATATATATATATGGATACATGTGAGTAAATGCAAATACATAGAAAAGATTACAAAGATAAAGTCAGAATACCGAACGAGGCAAGCAGAGACCACAGAGGAGGGCCCCCCGGGGGTCCCTCACTGATGGAAACAGAGCTCATTTGTGCTGTCCCATCATCGGCAAGCAAAGTCCGAATACTGAACTACCCTGTACTATACTAAAACCGAAGCTGTCTTATTGTGAACCCTACATGTGAGAGGGTGAAAGCTGCACCCCATAGGCAAATGCTCATGAAGCGGATGTAGTTTTAGGCCGGGACACGTGCTGAAGTCAAATTATTGCACACGGTATAGCCCCGTGTGCAACGGGACATTTCTGTCCGTATAACAACGTTTACCAGTCGAAATATTTGCCCTTTCGGGTTTTGTCTCCGGGCTTGCTTGCGCTCGGGGGGGGGGGGGATGAGGCACGCTGGTCTGCTAGGATGAATGACGTGACTTCGTCTTAAGGCCCGTTTACACGAGGCAAGCGCTTTAGCTGGTAACTTAATTTCAACTTACCGATTCTTCTTGAAACCGTCCACACGATAAGTGGTAAGTAGGCGCTCATTGGATAATTTTTACGGAGGTGAGCGCAGTTAGCGCATGCGCGCTTCAGTCTACTCAAATCCACGGAGAGAGACAGACGCACAACGCTTGGGAGAATAATAGTAATAATTTTTTATTTATCTGGCATTCAGAGAGGTGCTTTTTTTAAAGCTGGTAGGTGAAGATGATCAGGTAGAACTTACGATTACTGTGATCAGAGCCACATTATATGATATTTTTTTTAAAGAATATAAATTTATTCATTTTCACTTACTCAAGGGGGGTATAGTTATATGATACACATTGAGGACGATGTATATTCTGACTCTAATTGAAGAAACGGTTGATAAGTTCATTTAATTTTAAAAAACTATTTACATAGGTTAACAATATTAATTCCAAATAATAAAAAAGGAGAAACTCTTTTCTCACTTGCGCGAGAGCAACACACTGAGCAAGAAGTAGGTCACGCAAGGGAAACAGTTCGCTTGTCCCCTTTTTTCGCCTCTGCCACCCACGCAAGGGGGCGAAAGATGACGCCACAGGGGAAAAAAGAACACACAACATATTATAAACTTAAGTAAGTCATCGAGAAGAAATATAAGATTTCTCTATTTCTCCTCTAAGTTGTAAATACCGATTATATGATATTTTAATCGATGTTAAAGAGGATATAATTATGAATTATGGAAGCCGAAAATACGGGAGAAGATTCTTGGCATTCGTAGGAAATTCTAAGGGTTAAAAATTAAATAATAAAAATTCATTAAACAAAAATTATTTCCAAATTTTCGAAATCATTATTATTTTTTAATTTAATCTATAGAGATGATATCTTTATGTTAAATATTTGATCGTGTATTTTTACAACAGATGGCAGCAAATTCGTTCTGGACGAAAGAAATATTCGAAACCCCCCTCTCCAGTTTTTAATATATAAATCCTCCCCACCAGATAAAAAAAAATTGAAGATTCAAAAATATATAACTCCTGACATCACGTCGACAGAATATTCCATAGCTTTTCCCAACATCGAATAATTTTTAGCTTGTTTGTTAAGGTAATTTTCATTTCTATAGTTCAACAAACATTCATGGCGAATATATTTTTCAACAAACTTGAAGCTTGTGTCCTCTGGCCACCTCACCATCCAATATTTCGGCGGAATTCTAGCGAAACTTCAGGAGACGACGGAGTATGAACAGGTTCACACTTGAGATCAAAATAAACCCCTCCGTGAGAGAGCAAAAAGACCCCTCCAGAGCGGCAGGTCACGCCCACTGGCGCATGCGCATAGGTCTACTTAACCGGAAAAAATAGAACCGTTCTTATCTGACTTACCAACTTAATCACTTCTGCACTTACGCACTTGTCAACTAAAGCCGTGTAAACGGCCCTTATCGTCTGCATACATCGTATCCTACTTGCCAACTAAAAATTAAGTTACCAACTAAAGCGCTTGCCTCGTGTAAACGGGCCTTTACTCTCTGGCCTTCGATGGGCACCGATTGGGCGGTACCTGCACGGGGCCTGAGTGTGATGGCATATCTCTATGATATACCCCTGTCTCACCCTAATGGGTATGTTGGTAATGGTGTATGGTGACGGGCGCTGTGTGTGTATGGGATGTGAGAAGGGAGCGGGCCCGACAGCGGTCAGTCTCCTGGTGGCTGCCACCCTCGGGCCCCATGCTTGCTCTGGGGATCTGGTTGGGAGGGCGGCTTAGTGCTGGTCCGCTACTATGGCGTCCCGGAGGATGGTGTTGTCAAAATTCCGCTTCAACTTAGCCCCCCCCCCCTTGGGTAACAAGCAGTAAATCGCCTAAGCACTAGTAGTAGTAGGGGAAGTCGCCCGAGTGGTAAGATGCTCACCTTCCACTGTGAAGGATACCTTCAAGGTCCACGGGTTCGAATCCCGTCAAAGAACATCAGAATCAAGTTCTATACCTGGGGTGATCACCGATAGTTGCCACCTTTATCACCCACTCAACTTCACTCGTTGGAAATTGCTGTATGGCGATATATGAGTTGGTGTAAGGTAAAGAAGGGGGGAGAGTGGGACAAAACCGTGTGTGTGTGTGGGTGGGTGGCATTTTTTCCGAATCTGGTGCTGCGATCCACCCGAATACGTGTAAATCACTGCTCTGCCACCCTTAAAGAAATTTGAACTAAGATTACGGAGTGGCGGGTGGTCAAGTTTTCAGGTAGAAATAATTCGATTTTGTGCTTTATATTATCGGCCATACTCGGCAAAATGTTTGAAGAATTATAATCGTAAATTCATTTAGTGTATTCGTTATTTTCCAAATAACATGTAATGGGTACCCGGTTTTAGGCTCCCTCTTGTGGGGCGAAACCGAGTTTATGCTACTTTATCAGAAAAAAAGAACAACAAAAAACCATAATCAAAGAAAAAACGTTTTGACTAAAAAATCGCTTATATTCGGGTAGTTTGAATATCCATATTGAAGAGCTGTGTGACAAAGTTTTTTTGTATAATTTTCTCGTTTTTTCATGTTTCAGAACAATACGGACTCAAACATACGTTAGGGGCCGTTCAAGTATTACGTCAGCAATTTTTCAGCCATTTTTACCCCCTTGTCAACAAAATTTCGTCATCTATGCCCCCTCCCCCCCCCAATCTCCTATCACATATTGGTGAGATCAGAGACTGTACGCGTGGAGGTGGGACATAGCCGCCCCCCCCCTCCCCAAACGATCAAGAAATATTTTAAATACAAAAAAAAAAAAAAAAAATTGCGAAGGAAAATACCCTTATATGTTATAATCACCGCCAATATTGTGTGACCCACCCTAAGCCATATAAAAACCCTTGGCCCAGGGGGGTTATCTGATGTGGCCTGACCCCGCAAACCTAATTTTGTAAAAATGAACTAAGCGGCACATTCACAGATCGCTTAGGTGACCTATGATACATTTCCAGATCACTCAAGTAGGCCCGTGGCACATTTTTCAGATCACACAATTATGTCATGTGGCACATTCACAGATCACTTAAGTGACCCGCGACACAGTTCCAGAACACTTAATCAACGCGCGACGTGACACATTTAGAAATCCTTTAAGTGACAGTTGACACATTTTTGTTTTAGAGCGCTTAAGCGACCCCCAGTGTGGCTCTACATCACTCAAGTGCCTCGAATGGTTTACGGCACACATCGCAGCAAATCCGTCGGAAAAATATGATGATTTGCTCTAGGTGAAAAGTGTTGTTGAGCATTCTCTAAAAACGCCCTGTAACGCCTTTGCTATTGCGATTCGAATGATCAAAATTATATCACCTATAGTGAGTTTTACCCCGGCACATTCCCCGATTACTTAAGTGATCCGCGGCATAATTACGGATCACTTGAGTGATGAGTTGCACAATTCCAGAGCACTTTTAAGCGGCCCAAACACATTTCTAGAGCACTTGAAGTCTCCACGAAATATTCTACTTATCAATAGGGAGATTGTTAGTTCAGGTGCCCACAAACCACAGTTCATGAGATGCTATTACGAATATTTCATATTTTTTTATTAAGGGTGGTCGATGACGTAAGTATCATCCTAATCCCCCCGCCCCCCATCGATGCTGACGTAATACTTGAATGATCCCCCTTTACAAGGTTTCGTGCCCCACTTTCCTTTACCGGTCGGTCTTTCATCAATAAGACATGATAAAAAAAAACTTGGTACGTAGAATAAAATGGATGACGTTCTTGTACAAACTGGGAAAAGGTCCGAGGGTGGAGGAGGTACAAAGATCGGACATTACATACTGCTAAACATCTTTAAAAAAATAATAAAACATTGAGAAATGAGTGATTCGAACCCGTTCTTCTAGGATCATGTCCGACCATTATAATTTTTTTTTTAGACGACGCCGCAACTCGTCTAATAACATGTCGATGGATCGCAGCTGTACATCGGTACTACCCCTTGTACGACGGGGCAAAAAAAAAGACGGGGGGGGGGTGAAAGAATTTTCACGTTGAAATATGAACCGATCTATCATATCCCTCGTGGACACGAGTTCGATTACTCAGGAGCACCCACATCAACTCTACTTCGACCACCGAATGTCGAGCAAGCCCTCAACTATGCTGTCTCGTTCGCGTGGTGTGGCTGCTGCCATCATTAAGCAAACTGCATTTCCCATCACCAGGGGGAAGCAAAAAAAGAAAAGAAGTTAATAATAATAATAATAATATATTAATGAAAAAAATGCGGATATTTCCGCGTTCACAGGGGGTTTTTTTTTTGCCTCCACACTAGACATTCCATCTCGTTTTTAACGGCGTCCGACAACGGCACTATTAAATTCCTGTGGGGTAGGGGCTCCCTCCCTCTCTCTCTCGTACACCCGCACCCATACCGCTGTGTGAGCCTCCCTGTCATTTTTATCATTATTATTATTTACCAGAATGGTTCTTTACAGACGGGAATTCACCATAATAATGTGTAATGAGTATGAATAAACGACCCCGAGGAAAAGTAGACTGGGGGGCATTAGTTGCTGTAGCTGCCAGCGTCGATGAAGTAAACGAGAATCGGCAGCTCGAACGGTGCTCGTAGGGGTGGTGACAATAATATGGCGCATATACACAACGTTCGTTTACACACCATAAAGACGTAAATATAGATGGAAAAGGGTGATATTACGTAATGATTATTTGCGAGCATGAATCATTACAACGATCTAATGTAGGAATCTCCAGCTTGGTGATCCGTTTGGAGCACCCACGATTTGCTGGATGCTTGTGCCACTGTTTGTACTCGTAGCTAGGTGTGAATCAGCATCCCATTGCATTTAATTAGTATATTGCTGATTTAGTTTCGAGGGTATATATATCGAGGGGTGCTCTTCCTTTGATGGTGGGCATTAGACAGTGCTCGAGAATAGAAAATTCTATTGAGCTTGTTCTCATTAATTGGCATTATGCTGATTTCACTTCCAGCACCTATTAAAGCAAGGGTGTTCAACTTAAGGAGAGCTTGAGCTACGTCATTGATTTGCGAACTTGTCGCTGGCCACTCAATAATGTAATCTGGAATAGCGCCGCCTAGGTGAACCGTGAATGTGCCGCAAGTCACTTATATGATCTGGAGCTGTTCCGCAGGTCACTCAAGCGATCTGTAAATATGCCACGTGTCACTCGTGATCTGAGAATGTACAGCGAGACGCTTGAGTGATCTGGAACTGCGGTGCGCGTGACTCAAATGATCTGGAACTGTGCAGCAGTGATCTGCAAATATGCCGCGAATCACTTATCACTAACGGAATTTCCCAAAAAAACTACCGGAGCGCTCTTTTTAACCGCTATCGTAAAAAATACATGACACAAATGTATGATACATGATACAATGAAGCAGGGGGGGGGTGGTCCCCTCCCGTCCCCACACACAATGAAGCGGGGGGGGTGGTCCCCTCCCGTCCCCACACCTATCCAATTGAAGCAGTCAAGAAAATTTCACGTTTGAAGCTAATACTAAATTTATTACCAGAAAGAACGCGAGGTGTCGTTGCAATTTCGTCGATTTTGTTTTCAAGTGGTTGCAACAGGCAAGCCATTTTGTCACTCATCATATAATTGTATGATGAGACCAAATAATATGCGGAAAAAAGGGTTCTGTCCAATAAAATACGGGAATCTAGGTCACTGAACAAGTTTCGCTCCCACATAGTTGACCTGGGCCTGAGGCTGAAAAATGTATGGTCGAAAGTAAAAATGCCATTCGGCTCCTAGGCTTTACCCTCAAGGACACTCACAGGCACCTTTGTGCTCTATTTTCCAACAAGTACTTGTGAAGCAAAAAAATTGATTATTTCATGCATTCTACCACCTTCTAGGAATCAGCACCCATCTTCTTTTGAAACACCCTGTATGCCTGCTTACTCCTGAAAAACGAACGATCATATACCCTAGTTTTACAAGGGAAAAAGAATATAATTTTAGTTTCTAACAAATGCATTCACAGTATATTCAAAATCTGCTTATAAGCAACGAAATTTTCAGCTGCGGTCAAAATGACCGCTCGGTAGTTGTTGGTATAAAAGCAGATTTAAAAAAATCAACGGAATGACTTAAAATTTTTGTTTTTGCTCAAAAAGATTCATTTCAACAAATTGCAACAGACTTGCAAATAGCGATCAAAGTTTGGAAAGCGGTCAGCAGCGGAGATCTGGGACTCTGCCGCGGGACACTTGAATGATATCTAAGGCCGTGCACACATAGTGCGGCGACCAAGAGATACTGGAGTGCATAATAGAGACACTAGCAACGATAACAATTGTAATGTTTTGTTCCACACCGCATATATATAACTGGAGGTAAAAGAGAAGAAGAGGCTACTCAGTGACGTGTGCGATTTGAACGAACCCGTTTGTTTTTACCTCGTTCTTCTGATTGGTCCGTTCCGTCTTTTTCCCTCTTCTGCGAAGGGATCATCATCATCATCAACACATCGTTATATTTTGGAACCCCCTCCGGCTATTTTCTCTACCCTCCTCTTTTACTACGTGCGGACATCTCTTCCTCCACCCTTTGTTTTTTTTCTCTTCCTAGTCGCAATTGTTGCACCTCGTACCTCTTCGCTCCTCTATAAGAGCAGCCTAATACTTTACTCGGAGTCACTAAAGCGATCTTGAAATGTGCCGTGAGCTACTTAAATAATTCGTGAATATGTCACGGGTTACTCAAGCTATGTGCACCAGATAACTTAAGTGATCTGGAAATGTGCCGCTTAGTTCATTTTCACAAAATTAAGTTTGAGGTCGAGGGCCATGGGTTGCGTATTTACAAGTTAAAGTTTTCATATGAATGATGTTCTTCTGATGTTAAGTATAGAGTCGTCATAAAGACGTGAAGTTGAAAATACGTGAATGTTTTGATTTCAACTGTTAACATATTGACATGCATGAATGTTCACGAACATGTACATGTTCCGGTGTGAAGCAACGAATCGTTACAGCGATTTATCGACTGCTAGGCGGGGGTTCAGAACTCATACATAACACTACACCCCCTTATTCCATACTAACCTATGCTGGGTTCACCTAACATACATTTTTACTGGACGTAATGTGCTTACACGGGGCTATCGGGGGGGGGGGGCTGTGTTTATATAGAGAAAGGTATTCATTTTTGTCGCAAGTAGAGTTTGATTACATAAACTTTATCGTACCATATGGCAAGAGGTACAAAAGAATCAATTTTCGGCGGGATTAATGGGATACTGGGTCATAAAACTGAAATGGTATGCATTACATTTATTTACTTTATAGGTGCTTTATTCTTAGGACGAGGGGATGTAAAGAATCATTTCAATAAGTAGGAAGGGTTTCTTTCCTGTAAGAGGGTGGGGGGGGGGGAGAGGAGAGGCACAACACAGCGGTGCGAATTTTAAGAAATTCAATTTTCAAAGAGGGAAAAAATACCTACCACGAATCACACTTCGAGAATTTAATTATTTAGATCACTGATTATGATAGTGTTTCTCAAATTGTGCGTCGCGGCGAGCAATCAAATAAGTCTGATTTGTGCGTCTATTTACACTTTGAAGTGGTTCTTGTTTATAAGCGAAAATATATACTAAACTATTCTGGGGAGCCGCAGATGAGCCATGAATTGAGACACGGGTGACTCGCTTTGTTAGCGCACAAGCTCCTTATAAATACAGTATTTCCTCCATATGGACAAGGCAGTTGTAATCAAACTGACACTATTTAGATCTATGTATAGCCCGTTCTGTGGTGGACGTATTTGAATGAAACTTGGTATCGCCTTCTCTGACCTTCACCACGCGAAGAGAGGCTTCATTCTTCAATAGAGAAGAAACGGGGGGGGGGGGGGGGGAAATAAACCTGGAATAGTGCCGTTTGATGCATGGGCCCGGGGGTCCCGGAAAAATGAGAAGTAAAATTTTTCGAGAAATTATTAGGTAGGGCTCAGAAAAATCATTTCCCGGGGCTCCCATTAATTCGGCCCTGCCCTGGAGGATGTTTTTTTCCAGTTTCTCCCTACGGAAGAATAAACCCTCTTTCTGTGATGGTCATAGAGGGTCACAAGCCATCTTTCCGTTATTAGACTATATATATAACCACCCTGTATTTTTCTCGCGCAGGGATATTTCTGAACATGAAGGCATATATAAAATTTTCTCTTATTTTGTTAATGCCATCTATGATAATTTGATGCAATATCAAATGCTCTTTTATTTTTTATTGTGATCTGTGTTGTTCTTAAACCCTTTAAGCGGCACAGCAGAAATCATTGAATCCCCTTGAACCCCTTTTTTAATGAAGGTAGATTTCTTCCGATTTTCAGCAGGTGCAAACCAAGGTGTATAGGGGAATGTATCCCCGTGGAGAAGTAAATTTCACAAACTATCTGGACTTGCCAATGCTAAAATAAAAGGCTTTCATGAAGACGAGATATTCCGGCAATGCCGCTCAAAGGGTAAAGATGTAAAATTAATGGCCATCCATAGACTTTTTTTTTTTTTGCTGCTGAAAATACGCAGCGAAATTCCACCTTCACGTACAAGCTTTTGGCAATAATTTGGATTATAGCTATCTGCTGAATCGGTGATAAATCTGGCAACCTTGCCCTAACCTTAGAAAAAGGAGGGCCAGTATAACAGATAAGTAGATAAGAGAGTTTATAGTAGATTTCTCTTTCGCTCTTACATGTATATAGCAGAAGGATACATTATAAGTGGGGTAAAAATCAACAACGGGAGTATAGAAAGAATGGAAAAAAAGAAACGACTTCGGTTTATAGGTTTACAAATAAAGCTTCGCGATGGCGGGGAGAGAAGAAAGAGAACACAGGAAACTGAATTGATTTTATTCCATTGGTGTTCGGACGTGATCGTAAAGAGGTTAATGAAACACTAACTCAAAACACAAAAATGAACATGAACATTTCGAATGTTTGCAACACAATATATTAAAAGCATCAAATCAAAAAAACCCCGTTACAACTAACGAAAATTTATTTCTCAATTTCCAAAAAAAAAAGCGAAGATAAAATAAAAGTACACAATTATGCCTTTGACATATTCAACAATTAATATAAAAACAATAGATTTCAATATAAATGCATTAAAGCTAACCTGCGGGGGAAAGAATATCGGGAAAAATGTTAAAATGTCATTGCGTAAATATATAAATAACTCGTCTGTGCATGATGACACAAAAACAAATGCGAATCAGTAGTTTGAACTCCCTTAATACAGAGAGAAATATGTAATGATACGATAGACACATAAAAGCAAGGATTTGGCCTATCGAGAACGAAATGCATAACTGAACGCCGGTGTTATAAAGAAATAAACCGGAAATTAAAACTTGATCGTTTTTTTCTCCCGAAATATGGAACGTTTTACAGATCTCGTTTCCATTTCGAACCAGACATTTTGGTTCACGTTAAAGTAAATGACATTTGTGAAACAAAAAGGGATGAAGAGAGAGAGAGCATCTGATGTATGAAATTAACCTTATACATCGTCAAACAACAAGATTCTTATAGATATAAGATTTCAAAAGATTTTTTTCTTAGTCAAGTCACGGGAAAAACTATCATTCCCCCCCCCCTAAAAAAATAGACAATCTTTGAACCGATTTAATCCACCTAAAACAACACGAACAAAAAATGATAATAATAACCGATGGCTTAAAGCATTAAAAACATATAATGCTGCGATTTAAAAAAAAAACAAAAACGAAAGCAGCTTCGTCATCAAGCTATACATATGAAATTAGTTTCGGAGGAGTTTTTCCAGGTCCAAAATGCGGCGCGCGTCTTTCAAGTAGCCATAGGACTGTCAGAATCTGAATCACCAGAACGGGAAGCCTTGCTACTACTCTCCGGTGAAGTCCTGTGTTGATAAAAATAACAACAGCGGAAGGAATTAGGTGAAATATAATGATACGATACATGCATGATTATCGTGTATATCAAATATACGAGAATTTATCACGTTCACCAACGACGCAACGATTGGGTATTATGCATAATCGCTAGTAAAAGTGATTAATTTAGGGAAATTTATCAAATTTACCAACGAAGTTTGGGTATTATGCATCAAACTACTTAAAATGCTCGGTAAGTATGTATAGTAACCGCATTTATCACATTTACCGTTACATATACAGGGTGATTCAGAAAAGATGGGAAAAACTTTAAGAGGTGATAGTACACACCAATACAAACAATTGTCATCAAAGACGCGAACGCGCTAGCGCGTTTCTAAACGGCAGCTCCGCAAACGTTAAAACGACAATCCTATTGAGAAAAAGAACACCATGTATGCAAATGTAACCTGGGGAAGAAGAAACCGTATGCAAATCTGCGTCACAGTGAATAAAATACAGTGATATGCATACAGTTTCTTCTTCTCCAGGTTACATTTGCATGCATGTTGTTTTTTTGCTCCCGATAAATTTCAACTGGAATGCCGTTTTAACGTTTGCGGAGCGGCCGTTTTGAAAACGCACTAGCGCGTTTCATGTTAGACAATGCATTCTTTGATGACAAGTGTTTGTATTGGTTTGCACTATCACCTCTTAAAGTTTTTCCCATGTTTTCTGAATCACCCTGTATAAATAATAAATATATATACACAATAATTACAGACGAATTCCTTTACTTTCTATCTTCCCAAAGGTCACTGCAAAAATTATTATACCTAGAACAATTAAACTCCTTGAAAGCATTGACTGTTTTAGTTAGAATCAGTTCGGATTCCGAACGGCGAAGAATACAAAAGACGCTTTTTTGTTAGTTTTCTTTCAAATGTGTTTATAGCAGATAATAATATTTGTAAAGTGGCGTCATTATTTTCATATATCACCATAGCTTTTGTGACACTGCGAATCATAGTATTCTTCTAATTAAACTTGAATGCGCAGGAATTCGGGGTGTGTGTAACTTAAATTTTTAAATTCGTATCACCAACAGAGTCTAAAGTGTGAGAGTAAATTAAATTTTCAGCTAGTTCTAAAAGAATCTACATCTGGTGTACCTCAAGGATCAGTAATGAGACCAATTTTATTCCTAAATAAACATAAATGACCTATGTAACGTTAAGAGAAAAAAGTCACTGCTTTTGCTTCGTTACTCTGAAAGCGCTTTAGTAAAACCTTTTATCGACCGAATTAAGACTTAATTTTCTTAATTTTTACTTTTAGTTTTCCTCCTGATCTTTTATTATATCAACCACCATTAAAATTTCTAAAAGAAAATGTCCTGCATGTTTTCTGGATTTGCTCATGTCCATAGAAACAATGCTAAAATAAAAATAATTAAATTTAATTCTTCCTTGAAAATAGGTTATTTAAAAAAAATTAATTTTGGCATTATTGCTAAAAAAATGAAATTTTTGTTCAGTAAATTAAGTTTGGAATCTCACACGTTCAGGGGAAAAAAATCAAGTGCTTTCATGTAAGAAAAATATTTTTTTTTTCTAATTAATAAAGCTTGGGAAAACATCGGCTGTTAAAAGATCAACTTGAGGAATAACAAGCAGAACGATCTCAACTCAATAAATATCTGGTTTCAAAACAATTAAAATTAAATGTAAATAAATATAAATTTATGATATTTGGTTCTGGTACTTTCAATGATTTTGGTGTTATGAAATACTATGGTATGACAGATGGTTGTATCTCAGGTTATATGTGCACAGTTGCCAATAGAGTAGGTACCTTCAAAAAGTATCTGGAGATTTTTTTAGATTCAACACTATCAGGGAAGCACATATTAACTATTTAAGTGCAACTAAATCACAACATTAAGAAATTTCATTTCATCAGGATAAAATGTTCCTAATCCATTTTAAAACTACTTTATTTTGCATCAGCAGAATCTAGATTCAATTATGGCATTACAATCCTAGTACTCACTATGCGTGTACACGAGCCTTTAGATCAAACTAACAGGATCGAACAATACCGAATCATAAAAAAACGCTGTTATTCATGCGACATGGAGTCAATGCGGAAAATTAAATTTTTTTTGGGGGGAGGGGATTTGGGGAAAACTATTCATTTCGAATATTGAATGGTAATTTCGAGCACCAAAATTTGTACTATTCTCTCCGGTGATCTCTCCACCAATTGAAGTACGAAAAGTGAGCATATATCGCTTAAAAAACCCGTGTTTTTTAAGGCATCAACAAATGTTGCTATCGGATGACATGCGGGGGAAAGCGTGAACAACACGAAAGAAGTGGCTTTAAAACTAATCGGTTATTGGTGACTTCACATCATGACGCTCCCGTGTGCCCCACAGGCCCTCCCATGAAAACACGTGAAGAGTCTATATATACTATAATAAAAATATTTGCTGCCCGCCTTGACACACGTTTCCTTCTTCACTTTAAAAGGGGGAAAAATGATTAAAACGCTAACACATTTTTTCCCCTCTTTGTCCCTGACAACAATAAACAAATAAAGAGAAGGGGGTGGAGAAAAAGAGTGTAGGAGTAGAAGCTGTCAAAATTCTCTCTTACCAAAAATTCCCGAGATCCAGTAAAAGCTCATTAATCAAGTTCAGCTTTTTTGACAAGTTTCAAGCAAAATTTTGAAAGAAGAACGAGGAGACAAAAAAATCCCCCGATCAGTAGCCATACCCCCCACTCCCTGTCGGTAAGGATTAAGTGATCAGAATAGGTGTGATCAAGGCTGAGGATATGCTTCTGAACAAGGGATAAACATTAAAATCTGCTAATTGATCCGAATATTTCAAATCAATAGTTTGAAAGCTCAGAAGAAAATCAGACGGGGAGTTCTGGCATTAACTCAAGAAGGGGCACGAAGCATTTTCAATGTAGTGGGCAAGAGCAGGACATGAATAGCATAACCAAGAATAAGCGAGTTCCCGGAGCTCTTTTATTCATTTAGAGCAGTGATTCCCAACGTGGGCGTTAACGCCCTCTTGAAGGCAACGGAATGTTCTGGGGGGCGGTAGAAGCTACGGGTATAACATAGGATCCTATGGATTAGATTGCGTTGGGGGCGATGGGAGAAAAAAATTACTGAAGGGAGCGATGGGACAAAAAGGTTGGGAAACTGGTTTACAGCATAGTTTCTCAAATTTTTTGTTCCCTCGCCCTCTTCCTCAAAAAAATTTCTTTCTCACCCCCACCCCCCCCAAATCAAGTTCAATTAAATTCATCACTGCCACGCTCCCTGGACCATTTCATTGCCCCCAGGGGGCAATATTGCCCATCTCGGGAAACACTGTTTTTAGACTTTGAAAAAAAACATGCAAAATATGACAGAACTAGAATACCTCGATCAACTACAAATACCGTCAAACCGTTGTTTAGGGGACACTCCGAACAAGGGACATCTCTGTTTGAGGGACAGACGTCCAGACCCAGTACTAACAAAAGCGGCTTTTTTCCCCTCTCGCAGCAGATATTCTTTTTTAACCTCAGAGAGTTCCGCTCCGACACTTCAACAGTAAAACATCCATAATCTTTGTAGGCCCGTTTACACACGTCAAGTGATTTAGTAGTTCAATTGATCAGTTGTCAAGTACTAAACTCTTTTCCAACGTAATTAATCAAGTAGTAAATGCTCATTAAAGCAGAATGTTTTGCATGCTTAAAACCGGAATGTTTTGCATTGCTCTGTTACAAGCCCTCAACTGACCGGAAATGTTCAGCGTTAAAAAATCCCATAATGATGGTTTTTTACGCGTTCCAGATTATTCTGAGACGTATGTCACAGTTTTCGGTATATTTTGTTTTGAGGATTAAATAATACGAGGCAGCTCCCGCTAGCATATGTGCATAGGGCCCACTTAGCCGAAAAAACAAACCGTATTATATCTTTCTTGTCTACTTGAAAATTTAACAACTAAACTTGTGTTCTTAACGTCTGCATACATTTTAAAATAGTTGACATAAAATTTGGTTAATTACGAACTTAATTGACGCGTGTAAACGGGTCTTTAGCGCTGAATTCCCTGAGGTTGAAAAAAAAAATCTACAGCGGGAAAAAGCAACCCTACCCTACGTTATACGGCGTATGAAAAAGATACCAAAGCAAAGAGGACGTTTCCTACCGTTTGTCGCATCGCGAGCGTAAGCATTCTTGGAAGCTTTTTAGAAACGCTGGTCTCTTCCTCCGAAATTTTATTATTATTTTTTCAAATTTGATCTATCAACTGGGTTCCAATTTTCACAATGCTGTAGTCACGAAAACGCTGTACTTCGATAGAAAAGTTACCCGTACGCGGTTGTTTCTCCGCAATGCAGTGTATATTGCTGCGAAACAATTTCAAAGGGAAAGGTTATTTACAACAGGGAAAAGGCATATTTATTAGTAGAGTCCGGATTAAATGACCAAAAAAAGTGGCGAAATATGCTCTAAAAATATGCAAAGATGCATTTAAAATGCCAAAATATGCATTAAAAACCCAAATATATGCTAAAAAAAAATCCTGAAAAAGTTAAAAATTACTAAAAATGAGAAAATATCAATTTAAAAAATCACCATGCAAAAAATCAGATACGCTTAAAAAATAAATATTTTATATTTCTTAGTGAATATTCACTTACAAAAAATATCCCACATATGTATATACTGCATATGCAAAAAACTTCTACATATTTTTTATTTAGGCATTTTTACTTTCTAGTCTGTTGTAGCTGCTCAGTAACGAAATAACCAGTAACAAAAGAATTTCGACACTATTTCTAAAAAAAATTGAACGCTTTTGACATATCTCTAGAGATCGCCTTAAAAAATAGAACACTTGATATTTGGAAAATACGAGCATCTCTGTTAATTCAATAAATTCCACCTGCGGCAGAGAAAAACCGATATTATAATACACAGTAAAACCCCCTTCTTAACAGACACCCCCTCAGATGCAGTCACCCTTCTTTTTCGGCCAAATAATATTTCCTCCTTGTATAATAGAAGCATTCATTTCAAACCCCTGATCAACGGTCACTCCTCGAATTTTTTTGTAACGCTGGTGACCACAAGAGAGATTTTATTGTACTAGGAATATTTATTTGAAAAAATTATAAAAATGTGTGATCACGCTTAAATAAACTTTCAAAAATATGAGCTTATCCTGAAAATTCTTTGATTATCATTCACGTCTAATCAAGACCCCGTTTGACTGGTATCCTAACATAATAAACAGATTTGCACTATTCAGAAGGCTTAACCTTATCATGCACTTTGATCAAGACCTCAAGGACTATTATCACGGATCACATGCGTATCTAACAGCACAG
This sequence comes from Pholcus phalangioides, assembly GCF_987345545.1. NCBI lineage: Eukaryota > Metazoa > Arthropoda > Arachnida > Araneae > Pholcidae > Pholcus > Pholcus phalangioides. Next base: position 4,469,943 of record NW_028301612.1, on the reverse strand, counting down.
GGCACAGAGTCCATCTTGGGACATGTTCCGATATTTCCTATAAGTAATAGCACACTCGTGCTTAATATAGCAGTCGTTCACCCAAGAGCCAAGCATGTGGATACGCAGACAGAACCGCTACGCACTCCGGGGCTGTCACGCATATGCCCGGGCTTTCGGTACTACTCGTAAATTTACATGCATTAGTGTTAAAAAAAAGGCTAAAATATGCAAATGCATATAATCCGGGCTATATCAGATTATCAAGCACAGCATTTCAGCTAACGGTAGAAAAACTTAAAATGCACATCATGCCTTTCAAATTTTTTTTCTCCATGAGAACTGCATTAATTTTTTCTCTACTCTCTAATCATTGGGAATAATCGTGCATGTTAATAATGAGATAAATTGAAAAAGTTCAGTAAAAATAGTGACAATTTTGATACTGCAACAAACTGTAATGAGAAAGAAAACACTGACCCTCGATAATCAAGCTGTCGTCTCGATTTCTTCTTCTTTGGGAAAAACTTAGGAGGCGGCATCAAGTTCTAGATTAAAAAAAAACACAACCAAATTATCGCATTACATAAAAACTTCCTCATAATCAAATCAACAGAACTGAAAAACTCAAAAACAGCTGATAGGTGACGCTGGTACGAGCGACTTCGGTGTAAATATGCAAATGAGGCGGTTATAAGAACTTGCGCGCTCCTAATCCACAACCAGTTCACCGTTGTAAACCGTGTATGTGGACCTGCTTCACCCTGTCGTTGCTGGATTTGTGACTCGCCTGCAGTGTGTTATCCCCTGTGGCGGTGGTTATGTGGAACACATACTGCTGTAATAAACCATTTGCAGGCATTCTGTTCGTTATTTGCGTATCTTTTCCTTGACTTGTGTATGTCAGCGACACCTATCGGCAGTTTCATGAGGTTTTTTCCTCTTGTCTTAAAAAAATTTACATGACCTAGCGATGCTAACCCGGCAAACCGTGTTTTATTTCGGTTATTTTTTTGGGTTTTATGAATTTTTAAAGTTTTTACGGACTTTTTTCTAACCCTGTATATGTCCCGAAGGGAGTGAAAGGGTTAAAAAATTTTTTTTCAACATAGAGCAACGAAAAAAGTCGTTTTATAATTTCATTGTAAAAACTGATACAATCACCCTCCTGCAAATGAAAATTATACCAATTTCAAGAACTACTTCATTTTCTTCTTTATAAGGAGAAAATTAGATTGCAAATTGAAATGCTCCAAATAACTTATAATACGAACTAACAGGTCATTCCATGCAAAGCACATCGTTTTCAATCACCGGAAGACAGTAGGGTCAACTTTAAATCGACATAAATGTACAGTGGATACTGTTTGAGAAGTCCACACTTAATGCAGTTATATCGTATAGTTCCCGACGACGACGGGATCAACCGCATGCATTGGAAATTCAGAATCTCATGCAATGTGAAAAAAAAAACCACCCACCATACCCAAACCTATTGCGTATAACGTGTTTTTTTTCCTTCTAACTGTCGAAATCTTTTATATCGAACTGAATCATGGGTGAAAAATCCGTTTTTCGTCTCATACGATATCGAGGAAACTTTCAAGAACGACGTGGATCAGTTTGAACGATAAAGTAGAAAGAGATCAATCCAGAAAAATGCACTATCACCACCACCACCACCAGCGGGCACGGTCTGCAAGCAATGGATGTGGACGAGCTTGCCATTACACAATTGGAGCACTTATACAGATGAGCCAGATAGACGAGGAAAAAGAAAAAGGAGCACGCATTCCACACTCTCTTGATGTTCAGCCAAATCTTTCCTCGCCTCATCAATTCATTTTTTTTTCTCCCCACCTCCTGGAGTCGAGTGCCTTATCCAAGCAAATCCTTAACAAATGGAAAGCAAGCTGCTTTAATTACGATGTCAAACGGAATACCATCTTCACCTGCCTTGCCCTCTTTTTCGCAGCTCACTTTCATTCTTCTTCTTTCCAAAAAGCTGCTGCTGCTTGCACAGAATTCGAAATCAGTTTCTTCGACGGAAATAATATAAAAAAGAGAGAGAAAGTTAACAACAGTAGCACTGTGATGAAATGAAAAAAAGAAAAGTGGGAAGAGGTGGAGAAATCAATGACGCCACTGTAGAATAGCAGTAAGTGTGAAAAAGTCGGAGGGGGGCAAGCGAGAGAGACAGAGACAGAGAGAGAGCTGACAGAATATGCTAATGAATGCACGCGCAACACAATGCTTAGGTCAAGCAACCTCTCCGGCGCGGCTCCGCTAATGAATATTTCAAGACTTCCAGTAAAAAGACAAAAAATAATAATAGAAGTAAAAAAAAAGTACGTGTCGGGAAGAATACAATGAGGAGTTTTAGGTGAGGAGAAGCATTCTCTCCCCCTCACCCATCTCCACAAGACAGAGATTAATGGCGCTGTATAGCAGCACAATCTGGTGCTCTTCACTCGAGTCTTCTTCACTCTAGACCCTTTTTCATTTTCTGCGTGACTTTTTTCATTATTATTATAAAAAGCATAAAAAAAATCCAGATGAGAGGGGGATGTCTTGGATTGGAGGAGGTCAGCAGGTGAGACGCTTGTTTGACTGAGTGGTAGTTATCTGATTGAGCAACCCATTTTACAGGATGCTTCTTGGGTGAGAGGAAAGAGAGTGCTGCCTAATCAATGCACGCTTCCGACCAACCCTCCTTTTTTTCTAGAGCGAACCAGATGCACGCTTCCCACCACATCACACACATCACCAGTTATATCCTTCCCACCTCACATATCTGTTTTACGCATTTTTATTTAAATTATCTGTGGCGCTATTTTTTTTTTTTTTTTTCTGGATAACCTTTTTTTCTTCTTTTTAATCAGACTAATCAGGGAACGTCGGTGTCTTTAGGGACAAAATGCTATGTATTCTGTGTTTGACCTCCTTTGTAGAGTTTCATTATATGGAAAAGGTGAAGCATCGTACCTTTTTGTTGAGGGAGCAAATAAATATGTATCACTTGGTTGCTAAAATTCATAATTTCCCATGTATCTGAATAAAATATTTTTTCTTTCCTCCTGTGATTTGGTTTGTTTCAATGATCTTTTACTATTAAATGAATGTTTTTTTTTATACAACTAAAACGAATTAAACAGCTCATATAAACAATCGCGTTATACTGAGGGATTCAAATATTTTGTCCATAAGACTATCTTTGCAACCCCGTTGACTTTATAAATACACTTTTGGTTATAACAAATTTTGAAATAACATTCGGTTTCTTAAAATGGCGTATACATAAAAATAAATAAATAAAGATATTAACTTTTTACGCAGTCTCCGCGTACTAGGAAACCCTATTAAGGAGTTGCCCTCTGTTTCACCTGAGGTCAACAAAAAACATTCCCCATTTCTAACGTAAGTGCAATATTCGTGGAGATATTTGACTTAAAAAATTGGAGAACAGTTGCGAAAGAATAGCATAAACTAACGGACAATGCTTCTTTCCTTCATTTATGCTGTTCGATTCATCACTTTTCTCCGATTTTCGAATACAAATATTTCAGTGAATATTGCACTTAGAAAAGTAGAATTTTTCTGTGGACCCCAGGAAACACAGAGCAACAACTTCCAAATTGGGTTTTTTTAGCACAAGAGGACTGCATGAAAAATTAATATTTTTATTTTTTTAATGTATACTACTACTCAAATAGATTACGACATTGTCAGACACGTCTGTCATTTGAAAATTTTTTTTGTAATTAAAAGTATGCTTCTAAAGCCAACCGTTGCAGAGATAGTCCAATTCGAATGGCCCTGTAGAGAGAGAGAATCAGACGACTTTTTCTCTGCCCGATACATAAAGGAAATAGACGTTTTCTGGATATTATACCAAAGTGAACTCAGAAAAAAAAGTTATCTGGTCCCCACCAGAAATCGAACCAAGGTCCTCTTACGAACGTGCGCTTTTTAAGAAAGTGCGCTACCATATACACCACTGGAAACACGACACTGCCTTCCTTATTTCACACACTGTGGCGTGAGGTTTGCAAGAGGACCACTGTCGTATTTTAATGAAGAAAGATAAAACTAAATTTTGTACATAAGCACAATGAAAATACCGGGTGATTGCAATTTAAATTTCGATTTTCAAAACGGTGGAACGAGAATCCCTGGTCAGAATTTTTCGAAATTTTGAGGGAAATCTTCGGGAAGTAACGGAAACTTGTTTAGTGCACAAACTATATCAGCACAATGTACTCACGAGATACACGGAACAAATATTTACGAACAAAAAAACGTTATTAAAGCCATATTCAAACATAATTTTAACATCGTATTCAAACGTGATTTTTCTTACGGGTAATTTCATTAACACTATCAGATTTCTTTTTTGAAGTTAGGAAAACCAAGAAAAATGTGAAACTACGCAGGATATTCAATGAAGAATAAGACCGACCTCCTCCTCTTCCCAGGAAAAGTTTTTTTCTAGTCTTCAGTACAATCGATTTTTCCAAAGTATATATTCATCATTTATTGTGTTTCTTCAAGTCTTCTGACGCAACGCCGGATTTCCCTATAGGCTAGAAAGGCTGCAGCCTAGGGGCCTGAGGCCTGCAGAGGGCCTCAAAAACTCAAATTGTTATTTTTTGGAGAAATTGCTAAAAGATAAAATTTTAATACGTTAAAGTAGGAAGTTTAGAATTTCGTTACCTTTTCCATTACAAATGTTTTAAATGTTGTACATAATTAATATACCATATATCATATATTCAACAAAAAAACAGTGAAAATTTGTCGATGACAAAGGGCAGCTGGCTTTGGACACACATACTACTTCTTTACCGCACATCATCTCCAGTCATGTATCACCATACGGCAATTTCCAACTAGTGGAGTTGGGTGGGAAATGAAGGGGGCCATCTGTCGGTGGCCGCCCCAGGCTCGATCGGTAAAGATCTTTTCTGATGTTCTTTTGGTTGGATTCGAACCCATGGACCTTGACGGCAACCGTGATAGTGGAAGAAGAGCATCTTACGCCTGCGCCACTCGGGCACGGTTTTCGACATATAACGGGCCCCCATTACCTTCATTAGCCTAGGGCAGGATGGGCAAATCTTTTTAGGAGCAGGCCAAAAAACAAAGAAAAAATTTTAGCGAGCCGGCCATATTCTGACATTGATTCATAATTGGAATTTTTATGCTTATTAATGAATAGGCGGCATGTGTTGTATACTTTGAAGACTGCCACGGTTTCATTGAAAACAAGAGAGAATGGTTTATCCTTAAAAACTGTAAAAAAATGAATATATTTTAATAATTTTATGCACATTTTCTGCATATGCGTGCCATTCTTTTGCATATGCAAAAGTTTTTAAATAAACTGCTATTCAATTTGAACAACTATATATTTCCATATGCAGAAAAAAGTAGTACTCTTTTAAAGATTTTTTATTTTAAAAACACTGAAACTTGAAATTTCTATGCTATTGTTTAGAAATTGGCTGCGGGCCGTAGTTTGCCAATCACTAGCCTAAGGCCCATCAAACCTAAATCCGGCCCTGTTTGGTGATATTCTTTAGAATGAAAACCACTTGTTTCACCTGCTGTAGAATCAGCAAAACGTTACCTGGTGCTGTATACGGATAAGCTACAAAGTCGATGTTATATATGGCTAAAATCTGTGCCAGAACACTTGCCACATGAGGTTGAGCATTATAAGGATGGAGACGGCCAAAGTTTTTGCCTTTTTTTCCCTGGATATAATGTAATGGGATGTGCGGTGTTTATGATTTACAGTGCGATACTCATAAAACGTTTGATTGCATCAGACAATTGCCGAACGATTGAACAAACGTCTTCAGAAACAATAGATGCAACATTTGATCATTTTTGTCGCACCTCGGTCATTTTCTGCACACGAGGGCTAATTAGACCGGGACCTTGTTTTTATATACATCGAGGGGTTGGCGCGCTAACCCGCTCGATGGGGGACTCCCTGCGGTAGCAATTTTTTCTGTGGTCATGTCGCCGTTTCTGTTGTACCCCTGTGTCAGGAACGTTTTCTGACAAGGACGAATCGGGTAGCGAACTCGCGAAACCTCTGCACATCCTTTGGTATTTTAGGCGAGTATCTCATCGACCTGGGCTACCACGCTCTTACAGCTGTAACGAAACTTGTTCTGTAATGGTTTCAAAGCTTAACATGGTTTCTGTAACAGCAGTTCAAGATGTGTCAGAGCAGTGACGGCTCTAGGGCTGTGCGACCCGTGTGGCCACACAGATGCTGTAGGAGGGAGGCGCAAAATCAGGGATGAGGGGAATAAAATAATTGCAATCAAACTATGAATGTATGGAATAAAATAATTTTCTGTCAACTTTCTTACGCATACGAATGGCGTATCCAACTCTGCAGTATACAATGTGAGTGATTTCATATTTGCGAGGATTTGATAGATAACCGAATTCAGGGGGCGTACACAGGAAATGCTGTTGTGTGTGTGGGGGGGGGGGGGAGCAGGAGGAGGGAGGGACAGGAAATTTCTTCGAGAAAAAGTTTGAATTATATAAATCTTCGCAAAGAATTTTAAATTATTAAAGCGAAATATAGAGCATACATGCTCAACCCACGACCCTCGGAGTCATCTGATGTGGCCCGTGATAAATTACCAAACCACTGATGTGGCCCCACGAAAAGCTATCAAATACCTTAAATGGCTCGCGGCACATTTTAAAATTATTTAAGTTACCAACTGCACATATCACTTGAGCTAACTGCGGCACACCTCCAGTTCACTTAATTGCCTTGTGGTACCTATATTTGCTGATTACTCAAGTTGCTGGCAGCATATTTTCAGATTGCTTAAGCGGCACGCGACACCTTTACAGTTCCTTGTGCGGGACCAGCGGCATTTTTACAGTTCGATTTGGTGGCCCTTGGCGTTTTTTTCAGATCATTTAAGTCACTCGAAGTGCATTTTCAGACCACTTAAATGGCCCGCGACACACTTTCAGATCACCTGAACAATTCATAGCATTTTTCCAGATAAATAAAGTGGTCCGCAACTCGTTTTCAAACCGATGAAGTGGTCCAAAAACTTAAGCAACCTTTATAGAGGTTCTTTTATTATTATTATTGTCAATCTGTGAGTGTACTATCAAACGGATTAGAATTAATTCAAGAATCCATTTATGCTGATGCCAATTTAACCATATTTCAGGGTTACTCGGAGAAATAATCAAAAATAGAAAAAGGCGCACGCATGTGTTCAAGTTTCCACAAAACTCTCGTTTCTGTCTTTGCTTGGCGCCACAAGATGGCGGTACCCGTACTGTTGGTAAAAAAAAGTTATATTTTTGGGGGGAATTAATCTCCTGTAGTTCTATGCTTTTTCGTATCATAAAATCTGCGGATTCATACATTAAAAATAAGGCTGGGAATCGATTAAAATTTTTAACTGGTTATTCAAAAATTTTTAGTCGATTAATCGAATATTTTTTGTGACCATATAATATTAATATAAATGCTATAAAAATATATTTTATTCATTTCACTTACCTATTCGGTAGACGTAAACAAATATAGGAATAGGTTCAGAAATTAAAGATGCCCGCTTCGAGCAATTTAATATTCTGAACATAATAGCCAAAACGCCAACCTTTACTTTCTTCACTTGGATCTTATCGTTATTATTATTGACTGATTTAGAAACTGTACTTTCGATTATGCCGCGCGCGCACGCGTTGCTTGTTTTTCTAGAAACCTCCTGTCGAGTGGTATATAACTTGTATACTTATACTTGTTATATATACTTGTGAGGAAATGAGCTGATGAATACGAAAAACTACTGCTCATAGTGGAGACAATAAATTTTAGTCTCGTCTTCTAAAACTCCAATCAAACTAAAATGATCTGTGTAGAACATGATTTATAACACAAATCTATATAATCGGTTTTTTTTTCAAAAAAATCCAGTTAATTCACAAACTTTTAATAAAAATTTTAATCGAATTGATCGAGTCGATTAACTCAATTTTTATTTTTTTTAATCGATTAATCGGACCAGCGCTAGTTAAAAAACATTGGAATTTCTTTATGCGGATTATATGCTGCTGGTGGGTGTTGCTTGCAATTTCTTTTCTTTTTTTTCCTGTGACATTAAAAGAATATTTTCAAAATTAATTTGGAAAAAATAATTTTTAAAGATTCACAGACGGAGTATAGATAGAAGAAAAATCCGAATTTTTCCCCCACAAAAACATGACACACACCCTCTTCCATTCCGCAACATTATTGATGAATTATATTTTTAGATGCGGATTATACCTCATTTTTCCCTCAAAGTATCGATATCTGTGTCTGGTGATCATATGTAAGAAATTGCGGTGTGTAGTACAGTACTAATTTCTTCCTGAAGGAATTTAAAATCGTTTACGGATACCTATATCGAACGCATATTTATCACGCTCTGTTTTCAGCCACTATATCCCATCCAGATACTATATTACGAATATATAGCATGCAGTTTTACGTGTTTATCTTTGTTTACCATACATTTTGCTGCCACTTTTTGTTTACCATTGTTGCGGTTTACGTTTATCATTTTTTGTTTACAACAGTTTGTTTTAGAGGTCAATTTAGCTCTTGACACACTTTTAGGTCATTTAAGCGAGTTTTTACCTTTTTTTTCGTTGCTGCTTTAGCCATCCCGAAGATGGTTTACGTTTCAAAATTCGTTCATAACATGATGCACGTGGTATAAATGATTCTAAAATAAATTTTATATCTGTTACGGTAAATGTGATAAATGCGGTTATTATGCATAATCGCCGACATTTTTGGTAAGTTTGATTAATTTTTTTCCCATACTTATTACTTTTACCGGCGATTATGCGTAACCAACCCAAGCGTTGTTTTACATTTGATAAATACTAAAAAAAGTACCACTTTTTACCAGCGGATATGCATCACACTCAAGCGTTATGAGTAAACATAATAAATCATGCTAAATTTGTCACATTTGCAGGTTTATCATGCATAATAGTCATTTCGTATAGGTAAATGTAATAAATCGAACCCATTGCCGTGATAAGATTTATTATTTGGATGACAGTACTAGATTCTGAACTGGATATAATGAACTCAGATTTAACGAATTTTTCCGAAACATTTCCTAAAATTAACTCCTATTCGACGAATTCTGAGAAACCGGGCCTCAATACGACAAACTTCTATTTAAACATTCTGACGATCGCACCCCGATATGATGTGATATGATCTCTCATTACAACGCTCATGATCACCGGTAAAAGTGATAAATTTTTAGTATTCATCAAATTCACCAACCACGCTTCGGTATCGGGCATAATCACCCGTAAAAGTGATAAACTTATCAGACTTACCACAACGATAGGTGATTATGAATAATAACCGATTTATCAAAATTTACCAACATATCTATTCCTTGACTAACCTTAAAAAAACCATCACCAAGGCCTCAGTATGTAGGTATGGTATAACCAGAGCCCGAAATGCAAGCAAAATGCCTGTAATATGTTTTTTCTATTTTTGAATATTTACTATCGTAAATGCCTATTTCGATATCGTTTTACGTATTAATTAATTTTAGAAGACATATTGTACCATTACTATATGTATCTCGTAAACATTTCTCTGAGAATTCGGATGTCAAATGCTGTAAAACTTGGTTATTTTTAGCAGTGACAACTTCAAAAGAATTGCTCTCTTTTTAAAACCTTCAACTCTTAGTATGAATTCTTATCAGAAAGCCTCATCCCAGTCTTATTTAAAGGCAATTACTCGCAAGTTCCCGATAAATAGAAAACTTGGTGCAAGTCACTCATCAGGCATAGAAGCGACAAAACCTTTCATCTCGGCCATACATAGGTCTCAGATAGCAATCAACATACGAACGTGTTTTTTATACGTAAATAAGTAAAATTCAAATACGTAACATCGAGATTGGAAGAGTTCTAAGTGAAACAATATCACAATTAAAATTATCCACTAATATAAATTTTGCTTGAGCCCGGCGGTTTAGATAATGTTTTTGCTTCAGAAGTTTATTGCATCCCAAGAATTTCCCGTCTTCTTGCAGATATAAAGCTGACCGGTGACTATCCCAAGAAATGTCCCACTGTCCATCAGTTGGCATCACAGTTTCCACAGGGCGGAGGGGAGTTGACATAGGATAGGGCCCATGTTATCCTGTGAATTAACTTTTTTACACCATTCATGCAACGAAAACAACCAAGGCAATTAGCTTTCCGTTTTGCAAAAAGCATCTGGTCGAGAATTCGAGAGACTTTTTAAATGGTTACAGACCCAGTCGACGCTCGATCTTACGAATCTCCAGTTTACGAATAAGCCTTTTTTTACGAACTGTTCTCCTGTCCCGAACAGTATGCCATAGAGCTAATGTTAAAATCTGCTCTGTTTTGCAAACTCAGTTCTATTACTTCCCCGCTATATATGTACATATATATATTTTATTATTTTATTCTTCCAACCGCTTCCGAGTTTATTGTAACCAGAAGTAAATTCAATTCGGACGTTCTACCTGTTTTAAGAGAAAACAGAGAGGAGAGGGGCGGGATATACAGTCAACCCTCGTTAGTGCGTCACCCGGTTAACACGTCACTCCGCTTAACGGGTCACGTTTTGGAAGTCCCAATTTTCCTCAGGCAGGAATTGGCGCAGCTATGGCTTACTCCGTTTAACGAGTCACTCCGCTTACTAAGTCATATTTTTGCTCTCTCAAGAGTGACTCATTAACGAGGTTTGACTGTATATATAGAGAGAGAATTCACAGCAATTTGTCATCACCAACATGCAAGTCCACATTCGATTGATTACGGGGTTGATCATGAAGTATAGATGCATTGACAAATTCACTCTTTGTTCATTATGATTAGATAAACTGGTGGTTTGAGAAATAGTATGGTACATCACTTTCATACACGCTTTGATAAGGCAATCGAACTCTACTTCGACTAACTTCTGTTCGTATAATTTCCTCTTCGCTATTTTAACAAAACGGAAAAGATTGTGCTTGACAGTAGATGAAAAAAAAAAAAGATTTTAAAAGAAAATAATGTAACGGTCAAAAAACGTACGGAATTCCGAAAAGTACATTGAGAACTCTAATCAAAGACCAAGGTTGTTTTTTCAACAGCAAATATGATCCAGCGGCGTTTCACCATCCCGAAAATATTTCAGAAAAGCGAAATTTCCGGAGCTTTCGAAAAGGCACTTGTTGTTTAGCTGAGGAAAATTAGAGATAAAATTCCGATCGACGGAAACTTTTTGAAACAACAAGCGAAATTATTTGCTTGGAAGTTGAACTTGGGGTGATTTCAAAAGATCAGATCGATGGCAGCAAAATTCAAGAAGAGACACGGATTTACTTTCCGGGTACTAAGCGAAGAAAGTGAACTGTTACCAGTGAATGGAGAAAGAAAGGAAGCTAAAATCATTGATTAACTGAATGCACTTCAAAATGTTACGATGTCAGTAAATGAAAAATAAGTGATTTTTTTAGGAAATCGTCAAATAAATGTGAGTGAACCACTCATTTTTTTTATTTCCCGTATTTTTCCCATCGTCTTTCCTATTTACGAACTAATCATCAAGGCCGCACGGGCTCGTAAAAACGGGAGTCAACTGCAAAAAAGCTTAAAATAGAAAACTCTGAAGAAATATATCTTATACTGGAAATATGTTTCTGAAATAAATCTGTAGAAAGCATTATAGTTTTGATATAATTATTGTTCTTCAATTTGAGATAGAAATATTTTATATACATACTAGCTCATTTGATACTCTATTAAATCACCTCCAACCAAACCTTGAAGGAACTTTTTTTTTTTTGGCATGATAAATATCAACCTGGCTTGGCTAATAATGCAGTTATATGGGCTATCATTGAAATAGTAGACGGAGTGCATACAGCCAGTTTTTTTACCAGTTTTCGGGCCCTTAATATATCCAAGTTTTTAATTACTTACCTTTTATCAAATAATTATAAATACGTTTTTTAGTACTTATTTTGAGCATTTCCAGGGCCTTTTTGCCTTTTTTTACAATATTTAGTGCCTACATTTTTGATCTTTAGTTTTTATGCCCAAATATCACTAATTAAGGATTTGATATGAGCGTCAGATATTTTGATTCGAAATGAGTTCAACGTTCGTGGCTGTTGGATCCACTGGATTGATATCTGTCAATTTATAGATTCGAACAATGAAGTTTATAAGGTCAGTATAACTTGTTCTCACCCTGTCTTGGATATTATCAGCGGATCCCCAACTCTTCATCCGGGTCAGCGCTTTGCCACCAGCCAACATGACTGAAGTTTTCTTCACTTTGCTATTCAGGGAACCGATCCTGTGAAACTGAATTTCATTCGTCTTTTCCGATGAACGGATACCTGTTTGAGAAAACGAAACGGAGAGAAAGAGAAAAATCACGGTTTGAATTCAGATTTGGAAATAGATATGAATCAATATATAACTACAGTAAAACCTCGTCAAATCGTCACCCTAATAAGTCGTCACTCCGGTTAAGACGTAATTTTTCTTCAGGCCCTTCCACCTCTCATAGACAACAATGTTATCGAACCCTCGTTTACTCGTCGCTAATTTCGGTTAACTCGTCACTATGAAAAAATTTGAGGAAGTGGAACAGACTATTTTTATGGCTCCCATTAAAAAAAGAGCTTGTTAACAGCATTGCCATATGCTTAAAAGTCACCATAAAATCCTATATACCCAAACGGAACAGTTTAAGTAACGAAAGTTACGCAGGGGAAGTTTATTTGCCGACTAAGGTTTCTGGGGACTGTTCAAGCTAGATCTCATTTCTGCATGGGCTCTACTGAACTAACCGCGAGACACCCAGGCTCTGTCGAAAGAAGCAACGTAAGCACTTCGGCCCCCAGGGCATCTCCGGCAAAACCAAAATTTATTGATACGTCAAAGATTACACATAGTGCAAGGAAATCAAAAACTATGTAAATCGAAGAATCAAATTAATCAAGTCAAAGTAATCGGATAATAAATAATCATAGAAAGCATGGGCTCTCTACTAATTTATGGCTTGAAATTAAAACACAATACCTTTGTTGAAAAAAATTAGACATTCTTTCCCAAGTAAAGGTCTTCTTTTTACTTTTCCCTCCCTAGGGCCCCTCCACCAAGTCAAAAGTGTTCGAGATTACTTTGTAGTTGTATCATGAACTACTAATTAATAATTAAAACACTAAAATTAAATTTCATGTATATGTAAAATTAATGTGCAATAGAGAGTTCTATTATGAAGAAAGGCTACTTAGAGCTTTAGACTAACAGTTGCTCTGTTAGTCTAAATTAAAAATTACTAGTATAAACAAAAGTGTACAGTACATTTTACCACAATAATTTAAGCAATCAGAGATAAAAAAGATAAAAAATTGTCATTATTTATTCTGTGGCGATCTATAAACTTTATTAATATATTATTATTTTGATTCATACTTTAATAAATTTCATATTACTTTAAATTTATACGATTTTCACAACATTGCACATTGAAACTGACGGCACTCCGCTCAAGTCGTCACTCCGTTTAAGCCGTCATAATTTATCGATAACTTGAAGTGACGACTTATAGAAGTTTTACTGTAGTTCTATTTCCTGGAAAAATCACACAAATCTCTTGCGTTAGCTTACGCAAAATCTATAAGCAATCAATGTTAAGAAATGTATAAAAATAAGTTTTCACAAACCTAATATTCGTCCGTTTGCGATAAGCTCTGGGAACATCGAGACGAATCCTGTCGGAAGATATTTAGTTGGTGTATAAACAAATAGCAAATCGAAGAAAAACAAAAACAGTTTCTGTCCTTCCTCTGAATAATTTGGGACGATGAAAATGCTTTAAAAGAGCTCTTCAATTTCGTTATGAAATACGGCATAACTAAGCATTTGAGAACCGATTAAACAGCGCCCAAACTAAAGTTATATTCTTGCTGTGACTCCGGTGTTGTCATTAGTTATTCGGGAAGTCTTCTCTCGCGCGTCGCTGTGCAGAGGTATCGTGATGGACTCGCATCGTCACGATTCAGGTTCAAACCCCGTTGGCGTCACAGTGGTGGTCGGCTGAAGTTGGTATTTTTGTAATTTCCCAACTTCGAGAAGTGAATGTGAGCAACTTCCCACTTCCCATTTGAAAATGTCTCTCCGCTGAGAACAAGCGGACCTTCAGCATGATACATAACATGAAAATTCGAGCATCTGCCGTTTTTACTTTACAATATGGAAGGCCGATGGCAGCACCAGAACGAAGTAAGCATAACCCTGACAACACGCATTCATACACACACGTCGTTGGAAATTCTCTAGAGCAGCAGTTCTCAACCTTTTTTCACTCGCGGAGCCCTATCCAGTGTATAATTTCTATGGCGAAACCCTGTTTGACTCAAAGAGCCCATTTTTATACATAATTTTTACGGCAGAACCTTGTAGGACTCTTTTATTTATCAAATTTACTGATTTATATTATTTTCCTCGAGTCGTCGTGGAGCCTCTGGGAGGTGCACACGGAGCACCGGTTGAGAACCCCTGTTCTAGAGCAATGTTTGCGAGGTGAATATACGGATAAGTAGCAGCAGTTTTCCCAATAACTAATGACAACACAGCAGCTTTTTGTCAAGCCATAAATATACGTTGCGAATACACAAGACTTCTGACTCGCAAATATCTCCTGATGACATCAACCACTAGATAAACGTTGAGGATGACGACTGTTCAGAAAGTTTTCATTCGCGATCGAGACATTGTGTTACACAATTAAATTCTCTGAATTTAATTTTGAACTTAATTCTGAATTTAATTAAATTCAAAATTAATGCTACCAATAAGCTTATCAGATACATTCGAGTAAATACAGGGTGACCATAATTAAAAAACCCTATTTTAAACTAGCCTACAGGCGAAACCAGCCATCAGAAAATTGTGAAATGTTTTTGGAGGATTTCATGAAGTGATGGAACTTGTTTCAGAGGGGTGGGGGGGAGTAAACAAATGTCGCCACCAGAGGGCGTTTCATTAAGAAATGACACATTTAGGCAAACGTTTACAATTTTAACAATTGTTACTGCAACAAAACATGTTCTACATAATATGACCATCATCTTCAGATACCATGTGAAATCGCCAGATGGCATGTTCCGCAACTGACCGAAGTGTGTGCGGGAAAATGTTCAGCACGTGGCGTGAAATGTGCTGTCTTTACGGTCAGGGAAAGTTCTTGGATTGTCACGGACTTACCAGACGTTTCAAATGCCCTCAAAGACAAAAATCGCATGGTTTAAGATCCGGGGATGCCATAGATTAGGGAAATGCCAGCTGATGACACGCTCTTCTGTAAAATGTATTTTAAGAACATTCTTAACACATTACTGCAATGTGTGGAGGAGCTCCGTCTTGCATAAGGATTGTGTTTGCAACGCAGTGGCGTGCTTGCAGAGACGGAACAATTTCGTTCTGTAACAGCAATGCATATGGCTTCCCGGTGATCGAACATGTCACTGGACCTGTAGAATGTAACGCCTCGTAGAAGTAGGGACAGGTAAATGATGCAGTAAATCCAAACCATACCGTCACTTCTGGTGAATGCAACGGAACCTCTAAGATAGTGTGCGGATTTTCTGGTTCCCAAATCTGGCAGTTGTGAGTATTGACTACTACTACTAAACCACAAATGTACCTCGTCCATATTCCTCTGCGAAATTTCTAACGAACAGGTACATGTTGGGATGTGCATGCATGTCCGTGTTGTGAAGCTTGTTTCTGTGTAATGCTTGTTATAGTGCTGCCATCTACCACGTATTTTTCGAACTATGAGTGAAGTGTAATGATTGAAGATTTTATCGTTGTAGGCATGTTGCTTGACTGCACCATCCAATTGAAAATGCGCTTCGTCTGTCCAGAGGATATTCCAAGGCCATTCTGAATCGACCTCAACGCGAGCTAGAAACTGCAGTGAGAACCGGAGTCGAGCGTCATAATCATGTGGAAGAACCCGCTGCACAAGTGAAAGTTTGTACGGATAATATCGAAGGATATTCCGCATGATCTTATGGACTATGGCCTGACACTAGTGTTACCACGAGAATCTGAAGCGAAATCTCCTACACTGCGTCTAAAGAAACGGGTTTTTTTTCCTCTTCCAGGACCATGCTGTGGTTTCAAATTTCGTTATCATACTCCGAAAGTTTTTAATATTCATTGGACATTTTCGAATTCTCTTCCAAGTCCGATATTTCCGTAGAGCAGTTACTGCGGAATTGCTGTTTTGGTAAAACAATTTGACCAAGGAAGCGCGATCTCGTAAACTTATCGTCATTGTGAGCAGCAAACACATTGAGAAAACAAGATCTGCGCGAATGTTTCGCGCGGTTTTATAACAGCTGCTGCGTGACATCACATAAATTTACATGTTTACTACAGATATTCTAAGTGAAACGCCCTCTGATGGCAACGTGTGCCCCCCGAAACATTCCCATCACTTCATGAAGTCACCCCACAATATTTCACACTTTACTGATGATTGTAAGCTACTTTAAAATAGGGTCTTTCAATTATGGACGCCCTGTACAACCCATAAGCTTTGGTTGCATTTGTCAAGTTTTATAAAAGAGAATTTTATTTAAATTTTTATAGTGTAATACCGGCTTTAGTAAAATTTTTTGCTCACGTTAACATCAATGAAACCAGGAATCATGCCAAGAGAACGCCATTCCTTCACTTCTTTCATATCTAAAAGATCATAGGAAAGAAGTCTCGGTCCGGTTCGGAGACCGTGGCCGTCATGTTATGTTTTTTCATGTCTCTTTTCTTGCAGTAGATAAATAAGAGAAAGAACGAAATACCAAACCTTTTTGTCACCAACGTCAAAACAACTTGTCCAACTTGTCGAACATATTTTAAAAGAAAACTTTCCAGAATATAGACAGTCAGCGGTAGGCACTTAATAATGAAAAATAAAAGCCAGAGGGTAGGAGAAAATATAGATGGATATACGCCAGGAAGAAACAAAATCTCATCACTCCCCTCCTCCTCCGAAACTGTGAAGACCACAATATCAATTTTTTTGAAAGAAAAAAAAGTATTTTAAAACTTTATTAAAAAAAAAAAAAGAGAAACGTTGTGGCATCCGTTCTTTCTCCCCACCCCGTTATCATGGTATATGCGGAGATTGATTTGTTTTATATACCCTCGAAAGCATCTGGATACTAGCTTTCTTAGCGCTGACCATTCGTCAAGCTGCTCCAGAAATAGTGAGAAAATGCCAAGACGCTGAAAAGGAACTATACACACACACACGGAGATATAGTGCGTTTAGCAGCGCAATTCAGAAGCGATAAAATCCATAGGGACCAAGTAAGCTAGTGAAAAATCCGTTCTAGTCCTACCATTTCTTTGTAACGAAAATAGCTATGTAAGCGCGTGGACGGTTTCCACGACCAGTGATGATGACAGGCGTCATCCTTTCGAAGTTGAACTGAAGAAGGTTGAAAAAATATAATCGGAGTTTGATGCATGGGAAAGGCGACAGAGAAAAAAGATCGATTTCGGAGTGCAAACACTTTTCTAATAGGGTGTTGTGATGCAATAAAATGCCTTTAATTGTTGTGTTGCCACAACAATCTTTTTCATACGATATAATAATCATCTTCCGACACATTTTCTCTCTTCTTCTAAACGACTTTCCTTCTTTTTGTCAACCTTTCCAATTTACTCGCCTTCTTCGGACACATTCCTTTGTCATCTTAAACCGCTGCAATGTACCGAGAGAAATGTTTAGCCCTTGAGATAACTGTCCATACCTTCCATAAATAAAATTAAACGTAGCAATATCTCGATCCTCATGTTGCAAAGGGATCCTACAAAAATCGGATAAATCTAATGTGTAGAAATGGGAACGCCCCAAGACTCGTATCCTTTGAGCAGGACACGGAGCGAAATCAGACGCCATTGCAGTAAAGTTGGCAGGCGTACTTCGCAGGCATCTCCACTTTTAAGATAGCCTACATTTGAGAGAATAAGGTTGCAATAACTAAAAAACATTAAGTCCACCTTAGAAATTTCGCGCGCATGAGGCCTCTCCTGAAGTAGTGCGTAAGGACTCAGCGGTTCTTCAAAAGCCAGATCCACATCCGCAGCGTTAAGAGACACCACAGCGGGCAAAAATGATAGCGGCTTAAAACAGACAGAAGAGTAGCAGAACAATTTTGAATGGAGCGAGGTTTGAGGGGTCAGGCAACTTGTTCCATGGGGAGAGCGCGTAGTACCGATCATTGCACGAGACAGCGATGTACGTCGAGAAAAAGGAAACGCCGTCCGAATAGAATGAGCAAGTTTCCTTGATGTACCGACTCCTAGTGGGTCGCGTTGTGACGAGAGCAAGGATACGCAATTTTGAGCTGTTCACATAGACCACGATGTGCAGAAGTTCCACCTGAAAAACCCGGTTTTCCGGTTTCAGAAAAATTAAACTTCATAAAATTAAACTTTTAACGGCGAATGTTCCCAATTGGGAACATCGGTTTCATTAATTGCAAAAAAATATTTTTCTTACATGAAAGCACTTGATTTTTTTTCTGAATGCACGAGATTATAAACTTAATTTACAAAACAAAAATTTCATTCATTTCAACACTTTTTACGCCATAAATTTAATTTTTTTAAATCACCTATTTTCAAGGAAGAATAAAATTCAATTTTTTTTGCTTTGATTTTAATGTTGTTTCTATGGATATGATCAAGTCCAGAAAACATACAACAAAAAAAATTGTTCGTGAACTTTTTGATTGATATCTCTGAACTAAATCAGGACAGGAAATAACAGAAAAAAATTAGAAAATCAATTCAAATCTTGATTTGGCCGGTAAAAGGTTTTAAAGGAGTTCAATTTGATCCCAACAAGGGATTTCCTAATAGCAGGCCGTTTCGAAGCCTTATTCACCATTTGAAATTTAACTACGAGGGTTGATAATGCCGGCTTACCCTGGCTGACCAAGTGCAATTTTTATCTGCAGAAGTTGAGGTACTGCGTGTGTGGTAAAAAGTTTGGATTCATTTGCCCACAGAGAACTTTTAAAAAATCCTCGTATTGCACGAACCGTAACTCACTGCAACTACCTCCAAAAATATATTTTCAATCTTTGCGTAATCACGATTGTATAAATTTTTCCCACGTCTCCCCTGTTGTTTATAAGCTCTATATCAGATGCACTATCTGTTTGGAAAGACCGCCAGATGCAAAGTACATTGAAGTATTGGATGCTGAGGAATACCTTCTCTAACTCACTCACCACTGACGAAATCATCATATACACACGCCCTATATACGTGGGACTCTTCCACACTTTTATTTCTCTCGGTATGGGACGTTAAATCCCAGATTTCTCTAGGCCTTATCCCCGAAACCCAAAGAGAAGCTCCAAGTCATCGATCATTCGATTGACAGGTTCGTCGAAGTAGTAAAGAGAAAGAGGAAGACGGTGGTGTGGTCGTTTGCATGTGAATTGGAATCCGAGGGGGATTGACACACCTCACCTACCCCCTCTTCTACGCATTTCCTCCGCGATTCTCACTTTTTCTTTTGCAGAGCATTCTCCCGCCATCAGCCAGCCAATAGTGTGTACGAAAGTACTATACTCCCAGTATGAAGAGAAGATCATCTCGTAAAAAGGAATTTCGGTGTATTCAGCAGGTCTTTGGAATCCGTAGACATACGACCCGAGTCAGTCTTATATATACACTCTCACAAACTTACTCTATTTTTTTTATTCATTTTGAGGAGACACACACACACACCTATGCATTTTAAAATGCTACCGCCTCTTTTTTTCTGGAAGTTTTTCTTTTTCCTGCATTCTTTTCCTCAGATTCTTTCTTAAAAACCCTGCTCATCCTGGAAAAGCTTCTTCTGCAAAATCGAGTAACCATCAACAGATTGAAATTTTTCAACCTACCTTCTGGCAACAGCGACCGCTAAAAGATTCTTACAGTGATGTGCTGGTTTCACTCAGTACGGAAATGGTTTAAAAGACCACTACGTATACTTAATAACATATCTCCCTTTCCCCCGATTATAAAATCTTATACTGTATTTCTTTTCTAGTCGTGCGCAGGTTGTTTCTTTTCTAGTCGTGCGCAGGTACTAAAAAATAAAACCTATAAGGAATCGGAAGATATTGTCGAAACCTAGAAGGTAAGGGCGAAACCAATTTCTGCAACAAGAACACCATACCAAAAGATATCTTTTCCAGTCATTTCAAAAGCAGTTTTCCTGATTTTCGGTCTTTGTGAGCGTTGAGAACATGATAATTCTACAGACAGAATCTCTGCATTATCATCGCAGTTTTAGAGAAGACACCCCGCCATTTTCATAGTAGACACCGAGTAGATCAAATGAAGCTTTTGAGAGCTCAATATTAACAAATTATGTGCACCCTATCTCTCATGACTAATAAGCAAGGTAGCAAACTGCACATCCTACCTTTTCATTATTAAAAAGAAGTGTTCAGCTGATACCAGGCACAATGGAACCTCTCTGATTCGAACTACTCGGGACCTAGGTGATTCTAATTACGAAATTTTCCGGATTAGGGATCCAGTTTTGTTTATTACCAAAGTTTTCTTATTTAAAGCGTTATTGTGCCTCTTTGAGCATTTTGTCATATTTTTCTATGAAAGAAAATTAAATAAAGCAATATTTATGCCTATAACAATAGATAATTTAATTTCACACCATAATTTCTAAATTACATAACGTTACTAGTTTAAGAGATCATTTACAATTCTTTAAACATGTTTGTATAAACACTGCGCGGATTCAAAAAAAAAAAGAAAGAAAAAATTGAAAAAAAAAAGATTTTTCTTAAGATCGGTAGATTTTCTGATTCCATATTCTTTGCACGATATTTATACTGGTTTTTTCGCACTCTAGTCTTTTCAAAATTTCAACTTTTTCATATATACTTGAAGCGTTGTGTTGCAATTAGCAGCTTTGTCTGGTCTTATGCATGCAGGTTTGGAAATTCCCTTAGGTGATCACAGAGAATAATAGAGCACTGGACAAGTTTTAAAACACCAAGTTTAACTTCATAGCAGAAAAATAAAATGAAAATAGAAAAGTTATTTTGACCAAAGCTCTGACATTTTTGACAAACCAAATTCATTTAGACACGCAGGTGACATCGTTCTTTCCACTTTCCAGAAGTCCGCGAACCACAGTGGACACCAGCACATTGGGAAAATATGGTACAGAACAGAAAATAGCCGATGTGTAATAGGAAAAGCCGAAATGGAAGTACCCTCATTGAGGGGGAAAAAATTCTCGGCAGAAGTGTCCGGATTAGAGGGGATTCTACTGTATATAGATTTTCCTGGATCATATTGGAGCTTTCAGAAGAAAATTTTCCAGTAGCGATCTTTTCTGCTTTTGATTATTTCGTCAAAATTCTTTTCCCAAACGAATTATAATTTTTAGCTGATTTGCAGAACTCAGCTGTGGGAATGGCTATCTTTGAAAGATTATCATGAGACGAAGACATTCCTGTAGCTCAACCGCCATCAAGAACAGTAGATTTTGTGCAAAGGTGGAATTCTTGCACAAAGTGTTCAGTTTCGGATTTGTGCGATTTCTTCTGATGACTGAATGAGAAGCAATATACCGCTCTGGTTATGAGCTTGAGAAGGGGGTAGTGAGCACTTCAATTCTCGATGTTCGCAAATTGAAATCTGTAGTTGGATACAGATTTCAATTTGCGAAAAAGTCAGTCCTTCAAACACCACAAAGACTTCTTCGAGAGGAAACGGTAAAAACTATCCCGAAAGTTTTATAATCACATACGTCCATGTACGAAATGTGAGCTACTATTGGCTTCGATTATTCCTTTTAGCCATATTTTAGAAAGCTGAAACAAACAAATGCATACATACCTTCATTAAAAAAAAACGTAGAAAAAGGAATACCAATTAGATATGACATGCGAAGCTTGAATATGTCACCAGGTACCTCAACAGCATGCAACCAATAGACCGTGAAGCAAAAGCATAACTTTTATTCTAATTGGAGACATGCAATAACGCAGACATACACAACACGTAAAAGGGGTAAAAAAAAAGCTCATGCTTGTAGGCGTATCACAAAAGAAGCATATGCATGCATCGAAGAAATCTGATAAAAAGCCATCAGAATAGAGCATTAAGATTTTTTGGCATCGTGTTAAAGGCTCTGCTGGTTCGAACCCCGAGTCTGTCCCCAGTGCTCTTGCAGAGAACGAAAGATTGGTGCAAGGACCTAGGGGTCAGTCCTTTAGCAGAAGCCAGCGGGAGTAAAGACGCTTGAAGCAAGGACGGGCTTGGAGTTAGAAACAGACGATTACTGCTGAGCTTACGTTCAGCTTGAGAATTCGGAAGGTACTGGATCGGCCTCTTCCCACTGTAATCTCTTAGCATTGGATCGGCTCCTGTAAGTTGAAAGAGAGAAAAAAAATCTAGGTGAGAAAAATGCAACACTACCATAAAATACTCACTTCTTCATCCTACTTTCTTCTTTCAAATTCAGCAAAGGATTGAAAAAGCAAGAATTTATTTTCGGGTAAAACCAAAGCCACTGAAATAATCTGTATCACATTGCTACATATTTTATCCGCAGTTTTATGTTACAATAGGGGAGCAATAAAGTTAGCAAAAAAAGTTTTTCCGTTTCCGATTGAAGTTGTCAAATGCCATAGTTGCCAGAGTGATTCCCATCGGCATTACGTACTTTTTGCCAACAGGCCTCGAGCTTGCTGGTGAAAATCTGAAATCTTGGCGATAACAGGGCTCTTACTCAAAAAATTAGAAAAAATGGGACAAAGATGTAGGTACTATTTCAGTATCCTGTCAGATTTGCCAAAGCAAAATGACAGAAATGACTTGGTTACAAAAATTATTTTTGGCCAAAACAGTGTACTAGCAACCAAAGATAAATCTTTTATGTCTCTCCTCACAATCTACAAGTTGTATATTATTCTTTTTTCGGGGTCTTCCAAAGTGTAGAATCTGCCAACTTTCTTCAACAATGCACAGCAAATTATGAAGACGTGTGCCTAAAATCGACTGTGCAGCGAACTGAATGCAACACATGAGCAAGCGGCGTACGCAGGGTCGATCTTTGGAGGGGGCACGAAAGCTTTGGAAGGGGCTAAAAAAAAATTTTTCGGATGAATTATAAGTAGCAAACCTTCAAAAAGAATTTGAATAAACAGAAATTCATTAAAATAGCACATAAAAAGTGTTTTATTTCGATGATTTTCTTTTTTTCACGAAAACATTTTTTTTGCTGACTTGGGGGGGGGGGGGCGAGCACGAGCCTCCTATGCCCCCTCCCATCTGCGAAACATCTCTGTACATGAGGTTCTAAAGCTTGGGGGGCAGAAGATGGTCACTGCATTCACGGTAACATATTATAGTTACTACCAGTATATGCATTGGTGGAATCTAGTTTCAATGTAAATCGGAATCGAACTTTCTCTGATTAAGGGCCGTATTCACCAACATGGTTTAAACTGTAGTCATAATTTTTGGATAAGAGATCAACATAGATTGGTTAAAACCTGAATTTAACCACTCCGTATGGATCTCTTATCAAAAAATGTTGACTAGTTTAAACCATGTCTGTGAATACCGCCCTAAGAGTAGCATTTTCCCACGAGTCACATTTTATTTTATGGCCCATGAATTAGATTGCTATTGTGAAATTAAGTAAAAAACATGCGACAACAAACTCTCTCCACCTATTTCCAGTGACACCCTTCTAGTGTAACGGGTTACTGAAACTTACGTTGTCGAAGAACCTAAGTTCTGACTGCACATGAACGTTAGTCTTAATGTTCTGGATGGTTCAAATGATATGACGTGACCGTTTACATGGACACAATTTCGGTTCCACTTGATAAATTCCGTTAAAAAAATCTTCTACATGAACTTCCTAGTTCTCTACAGAGAAGCTTCAAGAGATCGCAAAAACAGGATAATTAAAAAAAATACAGTATTTCTTATACAGTGCTATGTATTATCAGGAACAAAAAAAAATCTTCAATAAAAGTAATGTGCAGTATAAGCAACGGTGGCATAAATTGTGCGGTCAACTGCTCCATAAAAATGAGACAGAATCAAGTGCACATATAAAAACGAAAAGACTTCTACTTCCCTTCGCTGTGGAAGGACTACTTCAAGTCCCATTGCAAATGCCACACGCGTGCACGAGCATTTCCACGCGCTTAGGATGACATTCTTCCTTCCACTCTACATCTACAACGATAAAACGCATACTCGAGCATTTTTATTGGGCAGTTAGACCATCTCAGCTCACGAGAGGAATCATTTTTACAGAACCATTTTTTTGCCCTCCCACTCGACCTCCCTTCCTCTACTTCGATTTCGTGTTTATCGTAGCGAAAGTGGCTACTTGGGGGCAGAAGAAGGCAAACGAAGCCATCTTCTGTTGGCATCTGACAAAGTCTAACAGATGTCCAACAGCGAGGTATTTCTCCTTAGGATCACAAGCTGTAAAAGGTTCGGATAGTGACTTTACCCTTCAGTACTAAAGTGACGTTCCAATAACAGTTTACTGCGGCTTTATGGACGTCGTAAAAAAATGCTAAATAACACTGACAGTTTTTTACAGCCCCAAGTTCAGTGGAGGATGGTGCACCTCAATTGATCTTCGTCGGCTCAGATTTCACTGCGGTTTATTTATCTTCAGATAACCAGGGCGTAAAAGTTAGTTGGGATCGTAAAATTCGAATCCGACTCTTCAAAAAAAAGTTCTCGCATTTATTTATTTACACGTCAGAGAAATAACAGGCTGAAAAAAAGGAATCAAATATTTTTATGCATGCGCACGGAAAGCACGAATCGGAATCATTGGAAGTGACATCTATGTGCAGTAATATTTTTTCTTCTCTAAAACAAATTTAAAATATAATTTGAGTTCTACTTAAAATTCAGAATGATGAGACTTCAACTTAATTTCAGCAATTTCGAGGTAAAAATAAACACGGCAGCGTTCACAGACGAGAAAAAGTGTGATCGATAGAACAGAATGCGACATACAGTGCACAGGGTGTTTCAAAAATACATGTACATACCTCTGGGAAGATTAGGGTCACAAAGGCAAAGTGAAATATTTTTGCAATGTAGAACCGCACAAGTTGCCTTCATGTGCAAATTAATTTAAGGGGCGAGGGGGGGGGGAAATTCAAGGCCCTGCAAAATACTTTGGATGTCCGAGCACTTACATCAATCACTTCGGCTACAAAGTCACTGGGTATACCAAAAAATGAGAGCGCAGTACGCACATAAGAGAAGGAAATGCTATTGTCAACCAAAAGAGATTTTGAGAAAAAACTTTGATGACATTCAAAGACGCAACCATGACGCTGTAGTCCATTTTCTAGCACTCTTTTTCACACTTTTAAACTCAATGTAAAAATCATGGAATTATTACAATTTTATATCCTTGGCGTGTTTTAGGATGGTTCCAGCAGCCATACAAATGCGTGAGCGAAAAAAATTCTCATCACTTGTCTGCATGCATATCACTCTTATGCCATTTCTACACCAGCAGAACTCTGTAGAATTCCGCGGCGCTAAAACCGGTCTGGTGGGGTGGCTAGCAAAATCTAACATTTAAATCTCCCGCACTGTGCTAGCCACACCTCAAAACAGGTTTTTGCGCTACAGAATACTGCAGAGTTCTGCTGTTGTGGATCAGGCTTTATAAGTTATTATACGTATTTTGGAAACAATGTTAATTGTTAATGTTCGAGTATTGATACAAATTCTTTTCAAATTGCAGTACAATTATTTGCTTGAGCCATCACAAATTTAAGATTAAAAACATGAGGTAAAATGTAATAAAAAGGTTACAATAAACGCCAAAACACAATATCATAAAAGTAAATATAGTAAAGTAATCCTATATTTTAAAGTAAAATATAGAAACGTGTCTCTTAATTAATAAAGTTGATAATAGCCACCGTATGTGTTGATTAGCACTTCCATAATTTCTTCACGTCCGAACATGGCAGCCAGATGAAGAGGCGTATAACCCTGAAGAGAAAAGCAAAGATCACACGCAGTCAGCACGATAAAGTATTCAAGAAAAGCATAAAGGGGCACTATGACTCATTTAAAGGACAGAAATAGCTCTACATGATTGGTGCTACTTCGACTAAGTGCACCGGCATTCCGAATCGTTCATTACGAGTAAAAAATAACATTCCGACGTCCGAGTAAATATGCAACTAACGAGCATGAAATGGACAGAAAAAATAAATCGTTATACAAAATACGAAAAATCGAGAGGTTTGATTTGCATGGATTAACACCAGAATTCTACCATCGATCGGACTTATCCCGTTGCCGAGACATCGGCTAACCCGGCTTCGTAGCAGTCTGGAATACTCCTGTGATTATAGAGTCAGAGGGGGGAAGGGTGCTTTGAAGTGCAAGCAGTTGAAAGTGAAATGTTTTTGAAATTGCTCAAAATTGAAAAAATAAAAATGTGTCCAAAATCCATGATGGCAAAATAAATAGTAAAACTAAGAAAAGTTAATTCATCTATTTATATAAAATTGATTTTCTGTCTGTCTGTGTGTGTGTGTGTGTGTGTGTGTGTGTGTGTGTGTATGTTCTCTATACAAATCTGCAATTTTAGATCGATCGTCGCCAAACTTTGCATATATACCAAATGGGACCCGACTTAAACGATAGGCTACTTTAAAATTTCGTCAGAGCAGGGCAAATGCCCCAAATGGGCAAAAAACCGTAGGGCAACAATGTTTTTTGGGCCTCAACAATCACTTTCGGAACGTTTACTTTGGTTACCGTGGTTCCTAGCAATGCGTTTCAGACGTGTATATGTCTTTACAACGGTTTGTCACTTCTTTAATCCTGTAAGTATATGTACAATAGTTTATGAATTTATAATGGTTTGCCACGTTTTCAATACTCTCAGTAATGAGGCTTTTTGAATAGACGTCATAATCATCATCAGCATCTGTTTGAGGGTCGGGAAAAGGGTAATCCTCATAGAAATCAGTGTTAAAATTGCCGATTTTACCGTAAAAATGCGGAAATTCAGTGGGGTTTTAAGCCACATCAATAATTTTAAAAATTGTATTGAATTCTCAATTTTTGAAATATTGAGTTCGCTTAGAGATATACGAAGCCCAGGAGATTAAATATGAAATAATTAATTAGCCGGACCTATACTTTTGAGTTGGATATCCATGCAATAACATTGATTTCAATTTATTTATATCCTCTCAAGCATGAAAATTAAGTTCTCTGTATTGTCTTTCAATATTCAACTGCATGGGCTCGTAAAGTACATTGAAGAAATTCCACAGCTTTAACTAAGCATTTTTGGAAGCAGAAGCAGGAAGATGGATACCTTGACGTTCGGGGGGGGGGGGGGGGGGAAGCGAAATACTTAGCGTCCCTAAAAAAAGTATTCATTTTTCTATGTTTCTTTAAATCTAGATTTCTTTATTTCACTAGTCGCGCAAGAAGTTGTCATATTGGTTAACTTAGACACGGTTTGCATGTCCCTCAAAGGAAGAGGGAGATATCACGTGATCCTAACAGCCCCACTGAAGAAAACCCGGGCAGCGCCGGGTATTATAGCTAGTAGTATATAAAGTTGAAAAATATTCCCAGGTTCACAACACGTACGCACACATTCCAACATATAATAATTCGCTACCAGTTCCGCAAAGGAATGTAGACGAGATGCATGTGTGGTTCAGTAGTAGTAGTATGCAAAGGTATATAGTAGGCAGGGCCAGAAATAGGGATGGGGCTCGAAGAAAGCAATTGCCTGCGCGGCAGTTCCAGGGAGCGGCAAAATTCAGGAGGCAAAAAACACCGTAAAGATTTTGTAATCGATTTTGTAAAAATCGATTTAAACCATAGACGGATCCAGCAAAATTACTTTTCCAACCCTGACAAAAACCCTAGTTACAGCCCTGTGCAGTAGGTATATCACACGAGGAAAGAAAGCGTACCCAGCCGATACAATAGCAAATAAACAATGTATTAAACCAGAATGGTGCGTTCGTCATCGTACAGATTTCATCTTTGCTCAAATGTTGAAATTTCTGCTTCAAGTCAATAAGGATTTTATTATGATTGTTAAGCAGTTATTATTGCCAAATACTGGTGTGTTGTTCTTGCTGGGTATGAACACAAAATTTGACGGTCATAGGGTCCATAGAAGACGAAAACTACGTAGTTCTAAATTTTCATAACTACAACACCTAGTTGAAATTATCTGGAGTGGACGACAAGCAATGCGGTTACTCAGGATGGCCTTTAATTACGATAAATGTGGCGTTCCTTCAGTCAGGTCTTCGTTTCGACTGGTGAAACAAAAGTTGGACGAGCCACGAAAACCCGCAGAAGGAACAGCTGCTGCGGCTGCTTGTGGACTTCGGAATAATATATATCGGACGACGACGTTGGGCACATGCAGCTCACTTCCAACGAAAATAGATTTAACAATTGCCTCAAGGGGGAAAAGAGAGAACCATAGCCCAAGTCGGCATTTGATATTATACCTCTTTGAAGTCGAGTTTCTGAAAATTCAAGGAAGCGTTTACATTTTCTCGAGTATTGCCAAGAATCGATAAGGATTGCAATCGATGGGGCACCGCACAACAAACGGAAATAGCCCTGCCAGCCTAGGCTTATACTTCCAATGCCAGACAGGCGAAACGGGAGTAGGGCGAGTAGCGTGTGTGATGTGTGCATAATATTTATACACGCGTGCCTCAAGAATCTGTATGTTTCGAGAACGACAGAGAGAGAGAGATTGTAGCAGCTGTCGCAGCCGATATAGTGTCTCGAAAGGAGAGCGAGAGGTGGTGAAATCGGTCTGTAAACTTCGAACGATGCTTCCGATTTAATAAATTTAAAGTAATATGTATATAGGCGCATTCTATTCCAATATTCTCTTTCTCTCTCTCTCGCCCTGGGTTTTGTTTTAATATGATGGTCGGGAGTTTGTGCGTTTCTCGTTCCGAGAAGGGCTTTTACATATCGCAAGCTGTCGGTTGGGCGAACCCCCGCTTCCAGGCGGCATCTATTCGCGGCACTACGCCGAGGCGGGCAGCTTTTCCCTTATTCAGAATTCCAGCGAAAATCTCCCGAAATTTCACATGCAAGGCTCCTTGCCTTGCCATCGTCTCACCCGTAGCATCGGAGGAGAATACTCGGGAAAAGGCTGGAATGGCGGCGGTGGCGTCCGAAAATGGATAAGGGATGCTGCTGAGAAGTGAGGTGACGGAAATACAGCTGAGTGTTCGATGGCATACGAAAGGGAGAGGGGCTGGTGTGTGTGAAGAACCTTTTCCTCCTGCTCCTCCATCTCTCAATCAGCAATTCATACAAGCGTCACTTTGCATATGAGGAAGACAGAAATATGCGGGAGCTATAGGCTATACGAATGTGTGTGTGTCGTTGCAGAAGCTGCAAAGGAAAACGAACGCCCTTTATACCGAATATTGCGGGACGAAGCATAGCGAACAGATGGTCCTTAATGTATACACGTTCGCGAAACGAAAACGAAATAGACAACTGCTTGCATGAACTAGAAGTCGACGAGAGATGCTACTAGCACAGCTTTATATATATATATTCGTACATACGTGAATAAGAAGCAAAGAGGGATGGAATAAGGCGCAAAGAGGGATGGAATAAGGCGCAAAGAAGAGGCTGTTGTGCAATATGAAATCTTGATCTGAATTCAAGAATAATTCAGGGGAAAAAATCGAATCAAAATAATACTACATTTTTTAAAATACGAAATAAGTTTCCGATATACGAATCAAATGATGTGCTACATTTTCAATCTCATCGGAGAATCATTAATTATATGTATGAAATTCTACGAGCTTTGTTTTTTATCACAGCATTCGAGTTTTCTGGCTTGTATCTCGAACTTTCAAAAAACAAAAAAAACAAAAAAAAAACAAATTGATACTCGACATGTGCGCTGGGGGGGGGGGGTATAAAAAATGCAGCCGAACTCACAAGAACGAACTCGTCAGAGTACTATATTTTTTCGTTCAACGACGAGAATTATTGTCATTTGTCGAAGAGAGAGATGGACAGTAGAAACACGACATGATCGTTTGCTGGACGATAGCAGCAAGTCCGATTCACTCCGTACATCCACCGAGAACGTTTCGCTCACACATATTTATTCATTTCAGAAAGCAGAGCTTAGCTGTCCATCAAAGCTTGTCTATCTTAGCTCAGTCTAGCTTGTGAGAAAGGAAGAGAGAGAGAGAAAAGAAATGATGGGAGACTATATAGGATGAGGCTGAAGTAAAGAAGCACTTTTTCTCTTTCATCTATCACGCGGTGAGTGCAACTGCGTGTGATGGAACGTGCGTATGCAAGGAAGGCCCTCGTAGAAATAGAGAATTTTCAAGGGATATTTTTACCGCCCGCCTTTAGCCATCATCAATCACCTTATTCGAATATAGGGGGACTCGAACTATGCATCATTTGATTAACTATCCCGGAGGATAATATTCACACACAAGCAGCGCTCACTTTTCAAAAAGAGAGAGATCTTTCGCCTTCTCTCCTCCTCCCTTTTATAGATATATTTTATTCCCCACCATCTATCCATCCAGTCGAAAAAGAGGAGATTGTGAAAGTCTGTTCGGGACTTGCGGTACGGAAGAACGCACTTTTAACGTGTCCAAAAAGAGTGAGAATTGTACCGAAAAGACGATGGAAATAGGGGGGGGGGGGAAGAAATAATAAAAATATACATTTATATTTGTATATATGAGACAGTGGGAGAAGGGAAAAAAGAACGATGGAGAAATGCGAATCTCTTTCTTCTCTGATACATGCAATGGAACTACCGCGATTTGCAAGAAAAGTAGAAGCTGTGGTTTTATTTATTTTTTTTGGGAACAGGTACAAATTTACCTTTAGGAGAAAACTTTGTACTTATATGTAAAAAAGTGAAGGAGGAAAAAGTAAAGTGGACGATTGAAAGGTTTTTGGAAAATACTCTTACTCGACAGGATACAAACTATCATGAATTTACTATTCACAATACAGTCACGGCTCGATTTTACGAACTGGTCCTCTGTCCCGAACAACATGCCATAGAGCTAAATGTTAAAATCCGGTCTATTTTACGAACTTCGTTTTTCTTCCGCTATTTTTTTCCCGGTTATTTTATTCTTCCAGCCGCCTCCGAGTTCGTTGTAATAAAAAAAAACTTCAATTCAGACGTTATAGGTGTGTTAGGAGTCAATCAGCGACAAACGGGTGTTTTGCGAACACGTGCCATGAAGAAGGGTTCGACTGCTGGCGGGAGTGACCATGTATTGAAGATGCGTTGGCAATGCAATTCCCTCTTTATGCATTATGAATGGATAAATTGGCGGTTTCAGAAATATGGTACGATACATTAGGTTATTGATAGGCCAAGTCAAGAGTCGACTGAACTCTATTTCAGCCAACTGCTATTCATCCACTTTCCTCTTCGCAATGCCAACGAAACGAAAAAATAGTGCTTGACAGTGGATGAAAAAAAAAATATTTTGAAAGAAATTAATGTGCGTACTTCTTAGAGAGACAGAAATTGCCAAAAGTACGGGATTAAAAAATTACATTGAGTTCTCTAATCAAAGATCAGCAAAAGATCGTTTCTACGGCAAGTGGTTCTAGCTGCGTTCAGCCATCCAGAAAATGTTTCAAAGAACAGAGATTCGCATGAAGTGTTACATCAATTCTTTATGCTTATCGAAATGTTGCGATAAAGCAAACAAAAATAAGTTATTGTTATGAAAATATGGAAATCATCAATAACAGGATGAATGACTAAGTCGCTTTTTATTTCCTGCATTTTCTTCATCTCTTTTATTTACAGACTAATTATCATGTCCGTACGGGTTCGTAAAAACGAACGTCGACTATAGTAAATTCATATATATTCGTTACTCTATATTTTTTTAACCCATAAAACCAGAAAGTGAATGTTTTTTCAATATTATAACTAATTTTTCTTGATGAACTTTCCTTTTATCCGGGCACCCTTTCTTTTAACCGCATAAAGAGCTAAGACATGAGAGTTGCTGCCTTCTCTATTGACTCATTTATATTAATGTGACAAGTTATGTCTACCGTTTTTTTTGACAGTTCATCAATTCGATCGAGAACATCTAAACTAGCCTTATGCAGTGATTCTTAAAGTGTTCGTTGTGACTCCTACGGACATCATCTAACTTTGTCAAAGGCGCCTTATGGAGTCGAGGATTTTAATGCTTGCTCTCTCATTGCTTAAAAGTAAACAGAATTATAACGATTTAAACAAAAAATATTTGCTTCGTTTCACGGCAGGTCCTGGTCACAGGACAAGAGAGCCACGAGTTAGAGAATCAGCCACCCATCGTGCTAAAAAGCGAAAAAAACAAACATTATCATCACATTTTTTTCGTCAATCATAAGATGCATCAAAACGTATAGAGAAAGAGAATGTATAAGCACTTGTTCAAGTTTTTAGGATATCTAGAAGCAAATTAGTTTCAAGGGGAACAGAATATGCGATATCATTGAACACGATTGTCTTGAATTCAATTTTCCATGTTATATTTTTTTAGTTCAGCATTTATCATTCTCATCATTTTATATCACTTAAATATGACAAAATTATCTAATGGTTATCAATCGGATGTGTGAAATGAATTTCTGTGTGTCGCTCAGAAAGTGCAGGAAATGCTTATCGATTTTTTGTTAAGCAGCGCTTGTTTTCGCCCTACAGCAGGAGTTCTTGATCTTTTTTCAGGCGTGAGCCGCGACACAAAATGAACAGCAAGATCAGTTGCACGATGTCCGAGACCGTTTGTTTTTCGAGATCAATGAAACCAGTTAAGCAGTACGTGGATTCATAAGACCTATCTTGGAAGCCCCTGAGAATCAAGTTCAGGTCAGGACCCATAGTTCAAGAATCCGTCGCTGTAAATGGATTTGTACGACTCATCTCGTAAGCCCGTGCTACCCCAGTTTGGACCACGACCCATAGGTTAAGAACCCTTGCTCTACAGTAATTGGCAAAAGCTATTTTTTGAGACAGTCTTACACGCGTGCAAACAGAAACATAGTTTTTGGCCAGTTTTTATTTATTTCTTTTTGATAATAATAATAATAAGCATAATTATGCTTATTATCGTCATTATTTGACCGTATCAATAAAACGATAATCACTTTTTTCGTCACCATTTTTTTTCACTTTTAAAAAACTGAAAAGCTCTCTTGGTCTTGCATTTTT
The DNA here is from genome assembly GCF_987345545.1 of Pholcus phalangioides. Lineage (NCBI taxonomy): Eukaryota > Metazoa > Arthropoda > Arachnida > Araneae > Pholcidae > Pholcus > Pholcus phalangioides. The sequence goes on along the minus strand of NW_028301612.1, from coordinate 4,436,543 downwards.
AATAATTATTGTTATACAACAATTTTCTTTTTTTTTATACACATTTTATGTGAAAAACTGTTGAATGATACAAAAATTGTAAGAAAAACTCATTAGAACGTAAATTAAGGATGCAGAGAGTTAAAATTAAGAAAAAAAAATGCGGGTTGTTATAAGAGTAAATAACCTCAATCACTTCAAAGACTGTCAAGTGATACAATTTCTATTGTCCATTTAATATGAATATAAATTTCTTCTTTTTGCTATCCCTCTCATCTACGCAGAAGAATTTTAAACGGGGGAAAAAATGGAAGTTTCTACATTTTTTTTCGAATTTCTCCCTTTGATATGTAATTAGATAAAGTAAAACTAAAAATTTTAGAAGGGAAAAAGTACCACGCAACGCCACTCAAAGAAAAACTTTTTATCGACTGCGCAAAAGAAAATACATATTTGCGTATCAATAGGAAGTATATAACGTTTTTTTTTCAGTATTTCCTCAACACCTATGCCCAGTTTTTAACTCTGTAGCATATTTTAGTAGCCAAGTATAAGAGCGAGAAAAAAAAAATTCTACTCTTATGTCTATGTATTCATGAGCATATTAATCACAATTTTGAAACTCTGAGAGAAGAAAAGTTACAGCTGAGTTGGGAAGGAGGCTTAAAGGCGTAGAATATGGAATGAAAATAGAATTCTCTTGACGACGCAAAACCGTTTTTTGTACATACGCTGTCACTGAAATCCACCCCTCTCCCCTACTCATTTCTCAAGATATTGTGGATAAGAATTTTTTCCCACCAACATTGAGACAAACAGTAGAAGAGAAGAAAACAGTGATGCTCTCCAATCAGACACTTTTTTCTTGTTTCATTCCACTACTCTCCGACTTCCTTCTCTTTTCACCAAGAAGAGTTGAAAATCAGCTAACACCGAATTCTAAAATATTTTGAAATGTTTTACGCGTTCACTGTAATTCCTCATGATCAGTGGTCCCTCCCCACATATAATACCCTAATTCTTCCCTTTTCATTTTTTCCCCCAAACATCCTTTGTGAAGTAGTAATAAAGTAAATATATTTTTTATCAGATCACATAAAATACCCAAATATATATACATATACACACGCAAACACAGAGGGTTGGGGAGAAAAAATAATGGAAAAGCATATTACCCTAATGGGGAGGGGGGAGATAGGGAAATATGATTTCTTTTTCCTCGAATTCGAATTTTGTAAACGCGAAAAGAAAGGGATATAATATACGCTAAGGGACGATAGAACCCGTAAAAACCCGAGTCGTAACAAAAGGATCGTTAAGTGTGTTGATGGGATAAACATCTTGCTCCTCAATTGTTATATCGGAGGGCTGCTGGGGCCGACAAATAAATCGGAATTCTCCACAAATTGCTTTTCCAGGAGAAAGAGACAGAAATGAATAAATAATAAATCGAAATCACTTAGAGGAAACAGAAAATACTATCTTAGACAGGAAAAAAGAGTAGAAAATGATCACAAATGAGCGTATGTGGGAGAAAATGTGAAAAAACACTTACACGCGAACAGAATGAATGCTTTTTCAGAAGCGACAAATTTTCGAAGGCTAAACAAGATGCTTCTTGATATCAGAGGATATATATTTTACTCTTCAATAAATAAATATTTATATATGACGCTCCAAATGTATCTTAAATCTTTTGTAACCACGGGGGGCGGGGAGATAATAAATTTCGACCATCATGTCGAAATACTGCATCTAAATTTTCATGCTTTACGTTCACACTAAGTATTCATTTTTTAAAATAAAATTGCTAAATTGAATATCTAATTTTCGTGAACATTTAATATCACTCATTTCATAATTTTTATTTACATCACGCTCATTATACGTGCTTTAAGATTTAACTGGATATTTCTAACATGGTCATGCATATGTGTGCAAACTTAATTTGCATCTGGCTGCTTTTTAGGTAAAATAATATGGTAAATTTGTCAAAGCATACAAGAATTAAATTGAATACGCCCGAATAATAATGAGATCACTTATGCATATAATAACAATACTTACACCCTAGAGTGAGAAAATTCCACAGGAGTTTCAAAAACAGCAAACAGTTCCGGAATGACAACCATACCGAAAAAAAGCAATAATTTAAGAAAAAATAAGTTCATTCAGGAAATATACTGAAACAATATTATCAGGCACAGTGAAATAAGATAATAAAATTACTTTCAATCGAATACATAATATACAAAGGCCACAACAGACAAAATGCCCAATGAGGTGGCTGAAAAAAGATGTCCATAAAAAATATGGATGCCGGATATAATTAAATTATATCAAAAATACAGTAATCCAGAAAAGCAGTAATTATGATAAGATATAAATTAAAGCCATAAATTTAACCATAAAAAATTATGGTTGTCTCATCTAAGCATATAGATAGCTTCTCGATTTATCTCAGTATATTTATCGTATTTCTTTTTAAACGTGTCAATTGTGTTAGAATTCTCGATCCCCCCCCATCCCGGAAGAAAGATATTCCATTTATTCACAACCCCCATTACGGAAAAACTCCCTACGACACCACAACCTAGAACTATACCAATCGATTCTGGTGGGACACCAGTGTTGTCGAAGTAGTTGAGTGACGATATATTAATAACTCATGGTCCATTTTATCCATCCCGTTGAAAATTTTAAACACTTCGATTATATCCCCGTAATACCCGCGTTCCTGTAATGTCGAGAAATCAAGTTTCTCCGTAGCTTAAGCCCTGTGTGACATCAAGAGCACGCGTGGCTCTTCTCTGCGCCCCCTCTACAAAGTAAGTCAATATCCCTCTGTAAGTATGGTCTCCAAAATCTGACGGTATACCCGAATCCAGGGTGAGCAAAGCCCCAGAAAAGTGGAAGAATCACTTTAGGAGAACTGAAGAGATCTTTTTAAGAATGAAACCGAGCATTCTATTCGACTTTTTGACCACCGCAAAATAGTGTTCAGAAAACCTAAGCTGCTCGTCAATAAGAATAACCAGATCGGTGATCCTCGTTGCATCCGGAATAATAACACCATTCAACTCGTAAGTGAAACGTAGGTAGGTTTATTTTAGAACTAAAATATGCGATCATGCACTTGTGAAAGCTATAGGTCATGCTCCAATCGTTAGCCCATCCTGCAATCACATTCACGTTCGTCTGCAGCCTATCCCTTTCGCTTTGATTTCCGACTGTCTCCATAAGCTTCATACCAACTGCGAATTTGCTGAAATGAGGGACTCTACTTTTAATACCTATCCAATTACAAAATTCCCCACTCACCATAACCCGCTGTGGCCTAGAACTAAAATATGCAAACTCGCAAACGCGATTCTATCCAATTCAACAAGTTGCCCTCCAATCTCATGTAAAAACGCATTAAGAGTTTACCATGTTGGACCAGATCGAATGCCTTCTGGAAATTAAGATAAAAATGTCGGAATTTTTGCCTTTTCCCAAAGCCTTAATCACGTGATCATAGAAGCAAAGGAGATTGGTTACACACGACTTCCCCCTTCCTGAACCCACATTATTTTAGTCTATCCACTTCCCCAATTGCCTAGCGATGGTAATTTCCAAAATTTTCGAGAGAGAGCTCGTCAAACTCACTAGACGGTCGTTCGACACGGTTTCTCTACTACCATTTTTAAATATCGGAACAAAATTAGTAAACTTCCAATCCACTTGGACGATACTTTAAGCAACACTACTCCTGTAAATCTGTGCAACTGGCTTCAGAGTATATTCATTACTGAATTCAGCAATTCATTAGCACATTCCCTAAGGAAAATATCATCTGGCCCTGGTGCTTTACTTGCACCTACAATTTTTAGAAGTTTCAGGACTTCCACATGAATTTCGTTGAAGACTTCGTCACCCCATGCCGCACCTGTAGATATCGCCTGCACTATTGAAGACTGACATGAAAAGTCAATGAAAGCACTACGCATGCCTACATTGCTCTCTGCCCTAGATCCTCCTATTGGGGGGGGGGGCAACTGTCACCTTACATCCATTACTGATGTACCCGAAAAATAATTTTGCGTCAGAGCCAATGTTATCTGCCAACCCAGATTCAACTTCCTCTTTACTACCCTCTTATTGCTCTCTTCAATGCCCCTTTTTCCAGTAAATGATGACAGGTCACTTCATCCACTTTTGTATTCACTGAATTCCCTTTTCTTTTTTAAGATAAATATTAAACACGTTATTAGTGAACCAGAGGGTGTGCGATGAGCAAACCCGCTTTTTACGATATTATGGTATATTTGATACAGGTGAGAGTTAAAAACAAATCTGTGCGTTATAATTGTGAACGCATGCTCCGTACTCGGAATGCCACTCCTTTTCCCTGCCAGAAGTCAAACAGGAAATGGAAATTAATATTAAACTCATTATCTCACTATATGAAGCATGGGATATGAAGAATATCGCGACTGAAGATGCATAAAATGCATTAAGCTCAGTAGAGAATGAGTATAGGTTTACTTTCTCACCTTACAATTTAATATAGCTTTTTCACAAAAAAGTCATTTCAGATACAAATTATTTGGAACTGCCTTAATTAATTAATGCATCTTGAAAGATCATGAATCTTGATAATTCCGTTATTTCGTATCATACTTACACTCTGTAGTATCAGAGAAATCAACAGCCAAAAACCAGTCCAAGTCATATGAAAAGAAAAATAGTTATAAAAAAAGATCAAATGCATATATTTATATATATACAGGGTGATTATTTAATTTCCCCTAGCCGCATTTTACTGGCGATTCGTTCATCCTAGAGGCATACTTCCAGTTAGAAAAATTATCGGAATAACGTGTAGAGCTCAGATACGTCATTCATGTTGTAATGTGAGGGGTTACATAATTTCTACACTGTCCTTAAAAACCCAATTAGAAACTTGTTGCCGTGAGAACAACAACAAAAAAAAATCTTTCACGTTTCTAAGTGCAATACTCGCAGAGATATTAGAATTTAAAAACCTCAAGTAAGTTGGAAAAGCACATAAATCAGAAAAGAAGCGTTGTCCGATAGTTTATGCTGTTTTTTGCCACCTAGCCTCCAATTTTAGAATTAAAATACCTCTGCGAATGCACTTAGAAACGTGGAAGTTTTTTTTGTTGGGCTCAAGAGAGAGAGAGAGAGACAGTGCAACAACTTACTAAACTGGTTTTTGAGGACAGGTTGTCCGGCTCAAACATATATTGAAGTAATATTTTTTTTTTTTTACCTCGATAACTGTACAACCCTTTGCAACATGAATGACATATTTGAGTTCTACACATTTGGATAATTTTTTTAATTGGAAGAATGCCTCTCTAGGATCAACGTTTGCAGTAAAATGAGACAGTAAAATAATGATTCAAGATGATTTCAAATTAGATTAAAATTAGAAAATTAACAATTCAATCAGCATGACAGGACGCTCTGCTATCAAAGACGTTAGGTGAGCCAGGTGGTGACGTAGGTGACGATATTTTAATGAATCGTTACACAGGTATTAAAATTTTATCGATCGCCATCTTGCCGATTTATTTTTTTTATATATTTGATTGTATAGAAACATCGAATTTCGTAAATTTTCCTCATCAGTAGAGCCACTTAAAAAGGGGGAGGGCAGTGTAAAAATGCATTATGTTCATTGCCATTATTATTTACTTGAGATTTCACACAACACTGGTTGTTGTTCGGGTGCTGGTGGTAAAAAAATTAAATTGGTGAAAATTAAATTGAGTGGCCAAAAAATTCATTGTGATAACCTACTCAGTACGACCATCTTTTACCTTTAATACTGCGTCGATTCTTCTTGATATGGACTCCCCGTGGTTGTTGATCAGTACCATATGAAATCTGGCACCATGCTTTGATGAAATATTTAGTCGTGTGAGATTCGTGATGGCTGTGAATCCAGCTTTCTAGTAGCTCTTTCAGTTTTCTATTTCATGCCACAAATGCTTAATGGATTGAGATCTGGAGATTGAGAAATGGGGAAGGGGGCAACTAAGCAGAGTAAACTCTTCACTGTTCTTTTAACCGATTCTGTACAATAAGAGCACTATGTGAGAAAGCAGCATCTTGTTGAAAGCACCAACTCCATTGAGATAAGCCATTGGATTTTGAATTTGCTGGCGCAAGGACCAATTTGGTCAAACTGCGCCAAAAAAAAAAATGATCATATAAAAACAAGAAAAATTGTCCCTTTGTCATATCGAAAAATAAGACTGCTCATGATAAAAAGCAATGGGAAACGTAAAACACTGACATGAATTTTAAAAAGCTATAATTTGTTGCAAAAACCAATGGCCTTGATGAATTTAAAAATGCGAGATGCATCGCAATGGTCAGATAAAATGTCGTGAAGTGAAAGAAGACTCTGAACAAAAGTGGTCATAAAATGATTACGATGATGTGAACAAGTGAAAGCATGAGCAATGGTCAATGGACTTTGACAATGAGGGCACTCTAGTTGACTCTCTCGCAATAACAAATATGATTGTGTGAGGCGACTGTGTCCAATGAGTAACCGGGCAAGCAGAACTTCCTCCTTTCGGTTAGTCCTGCAGCTCGAACGCCAATGGCCAATTGTGGGCTTAAGATAAGCCATCAACATGAAAGGGTGAACTTAGTCAGCAACAACGATGTAAGGATATGTTGTGTTATTCAGACGTTGATCAAGAATTAAAGGACCAAGGGAAAACATTACCCAAATAATATTTTGCCCCTATAGCGATGCATCTGGAGATAGATCTATGCTTTCGTGATGTTTCCACCAAATTCTCATACGGTTATCTGTATGGTGTAACTGAAAACGTCCACATAATAATTCTTTGTTTCAGTCTTCTACTAAATGTGTATTTGGGTACCTGGTACAAAAAACTGAATTTAACAACTTTCTCAGAGAAATATACTTGTTTCTTCTGAATATTGAACAGCTTTTAGGATGATGGGAGACCATCAGATTTGAAATATTTTTGCAACCTCAAGTTTCTAAAACTAAAAATTTGGGAATCAGCTATTGAGCAAATTATTGTAAATTTTATTGCCAAAGTTTCAAAATTGAATATATATACATATATATTTAAAAATTTAATTGATAAAAAATTATTCAATTGATGAGCACGACGAACATAGTTTCCTCCGATGTTGAATATGAAATTTGAATTATATTCATTTAACAATAAAAATTGTGCAAATTTTGTATTTTACGACTTTAGAAAATAGGTATTAACTCAAAATGTGAAAAAAAAAAAAAATTTGAATTGAGAACAGAGGAATATTTGAAGGGAAAAAAATGGAATTACTGATTGAGTCCTGGACTTATGTTGCAGTTCATACGCACTTGGAAAAACAAATATAAGTGTGATAAGAGAAAAAAAAAACAAATCTGTTTATTCGCCAGGGTCAGAAACCAAAGCAATAAAGTAAATGTCATTTCTTGGCTACGTTTAGATTTTTTTCCCACAGGTTGTTTCTACACTCTCCCTTCTCCCCGTTCGGAAGATACAATGCGTTATTTTGCTCTTTTCTTGTCCGTCTTGAGATTCGCTCGCATCACTGAAACTTTTCCACTACATACAGACCAACTCAGCAGAAAAGGTAAGGTAAAAAAAATATATTCCCCCAAAAGCTGAACCAAGAGTAGATGCCACCTATATCTTCTCTCCACCCCCATATGGAGAGCAACACGCAACTGCTGCAGCAGGAGAAGCGGTGACCGTACCTGGTCAGCTGCACAATATCCCCACTTCTGGCAATAACCAAAGCCACTTTTGTTACTCCTCATACTGCGTTTTTTTCCCCTACGCTCAAGCTGTTCCTTTCACTTTCCTAGAGATCGCCTCGAAAGGTATCATCGTATCGCAGGCGATAGTAAAGGGAGGGAGAAAGCAGCTCGGTAAAATCTGGGAGCTGACCCTTTGCAGTGGACGACATCAGAAGGTGACATAGGAAACGAAATTGAACATTTAATTTTCGTCCTCAGCTAAAGTTTTTATACCTCCGTATTTTTCATTTATTTCGATTTCACCCTTTTTTTTTCCATCTCTTCCCCTCTTTGCTATAAATACGCAAACGCAAGATTGAAAAAGGGGTAAAAGAAAAAGATTCTGTATTCCACTGGAAAATATTTTCGAGTTTTCTAAGCCATGAATGGAATGTAATGTTCCTTACAGCTCTGAAGCAATAAAGAAAATGCATCGAAAAATATTAAAATTTAAAAAAAAAATGTCTGCACATTAATTTTTTCTACGATGCCGTCTTACTCATATTGCTTCATTTGCTGTTTTGTTTCATTTTTATATTAGTAGAAATGTACGGACCTGGCCAGGTTTCCATCACATACTTGGAATCTCTGTGATGGGGGAAATATGTTGTAAAATACATTGTTTGGGAACCATGGAAACAAAAGAAAATATTTTAAACGTCATTGCTAAAGCCAAGGAACCATTGTAACCGGAGTCCAAACCAGTGCTTTTCCATTACATCAGTCATTTGTCAAACTTTTAAAGTAGCCTATTGTTCATGCCGGGTTCTGTTTAATACGCGTCTGATCTTTGTGAAGATCGATCAAACATTACAGATTTGTATTGAGAACATATAGACGGAAAATCAGTTTCATAAACTGTATAAAAGGTGATCGAACGAAGCAGTAGTAATAAGTTTGAATAAGAGATGAACTTTTGGCGATTTATGGCGTATTTAGAATACACAACGGCAAATTAAAATTAACCCAATGATACTGCAACTATATTGTGCACATTAGGATGTACAATGCACTATAACTGCACATACGAATGCAGACGTCTCGTTGGAAACCGCTATAAAAAAAAGTTAAATTCAGAAATAGTTTTTCTGAAGATGGAAAGATTAATCGAAAAGACTGACTTAAATTTGCCTTCTAAGATTTTAATAACAAAGTTGATGTGCTTTCAAAAATCTTGCTCTTTTTATTTCCTACCACATTGCCGTGATAAAACTGGTTTCCCGCTATTGCGAGTAGAAAGAATGTGTCTGCAGTGTTTGAACAGGACAAAAAAAATGACGATTAAGAATAGTCAAATCTGAAGAAACGGGAAACCGAAAGTTCCTCCGAGTGGTGTGGGCTTCACTGATTGGTTCGCCTTCCTGCAAGAAAAGCAGCCATCCGACCTTTTCTTTAATCGAAGAAAGAAATTAAGTACAGCAGATTCTCGATAATCCGGATAATTGAAACACTACCAGCTCGAATTATCGAAAAACTCGAATTTTCTAAGAGTAATGAAAAATACTTTAAATGTTGGAGACAAGCAAAGCAGTACTAGCATACTTAGGGGTCATTCAAGTATTAAGTCATCATCGATGGGGGGAGGGTTTGAACGTCATCAACCACCCTTCATGAAAATAGGAAATATTCTTAATGACATCTTACTCGGTGTGCCAAAAACGAGAAAACCTTTCGCTAGTTTGTGGGCAGCTAAACTAACATTCCCCCTCTATTGATAAGTCCTCTACAGAGCCACTTTAGTAATCTTTAAATGTTCAGCAGATCCTTTAAGTATTCTAGAAACGTGTTGCAGGCCGTCAAACCAAAAGATACCCAGGCCACATCGCCATATGGCAATATAGGCTCATTGTCCTCACGGACTGGATATACCTCTGGCAATTTATTCATAAAAAAAGCATACATTACAAAATATACATTACAATCATAACTATAAAATCATAATCTAAGTATAAAATCAGTTGCGAGATCACAATCTACGTATACAATCGGAAAAATCAAGCATATAATCCCATATTCCATATTAAATCTTAATTCAAATATAAAATTCTAAATCGCATATTGAAATCAATAATAAATCAGATAAAATTCATAATCGATTTCATCCTCAATTTAAATCGTTCGATTTCCACGGCATTATACTATTCTTGTGCCACCAGTCAATCTTCTTTATAGTTGATCAGTTTCTTTCTTCTTTGTGAACGGCGAAGTGGTGCAGTTTGTACTTGTGCTATTGGCTGATATGGCGTCTATGGGATCACTTTGTCTTCTATCCATCTAATTATTTTCTTGACTTTATTTTTTCTACTTTTGTTTTTAAAAATCTCTCTGATCCAGAGTGGCATTTTTAGCAGCGGGCACAGCCATGTTCTTAGATGTGCAGTTAATTTACATGTTGTCAAGTAATAAATGGGAGTGCCGATTTCACCACAAAGGCAATGATCTGTTCCTCGTTTTTTGAAGCTGTGAAGGTAATTTGGAAAAGGTCCGTGATTGGTTGTAAAAAATACAAGTTCTCTGCTCCAAGGTTTTGCGTTGTATGAAAACATTGGTACCGTTGTATGAAAATTTTGGTACTATTTTGTGGACACTTCTTCCAGTTTTGGCATCATTCCATAGTGTTGCAGGCCACTTAACTGCTCTAGAAATGTGTCGCGGGCTACTTAACTGCTCTAGAAATGTGTCGCGGGCTACTTAAGTGCTCTGGAGCTGCGCCGCGCATCATTCAATTGATCCGTAATTATGCCGCAGATCACTAAAGTAATCTGGAAATGTGCAGTGTGTAACTTGAGTGATGCAAAACTGCACTGGGGGCCGCTTAAGTGCTCTAAAACTGTGCCACGTCACTCAAGGGATCTCTAAATGTGCCGCAGAAAGCTCGTTAAGTGATCTGTGAATGTGCTACGGAATAAGTGTTCTGGAATTGTGCCACGAGTGACTTAAGCGATCTGTAAATGTTTAGCGACATTTGGGGAGGGGTCACGAGTATACCCTATGACACCCCCCACCCTAGCATACGTCTCTGATCCCAATATGCGTTAGGAGGTAGGGGCAGAACTGACGAAATTTTTCTGAAAAGGGGGGGGGGAATCAAAAATAGCTAAAAATCTGCTGACAATACCAGAACGTCCCCTTACCGTATTTTTATTCGTGAATAAGACATAGATGAGAATTTTCATTACTTGAAGAAACAATCAATTTTTTTTGTTTTAAAACTTTGTTAGCACAGCAACGTCTAATTAACAAGGAAAGGGTCCCAAAGTGACGTCTTCAAAAAGTTTTGAAAAAATTACCACTGATTCTACTCATTTAAATACACACAAATATATATAAAAAAAATCCGGCAGAATCATTATAGATCACTGAAAAAAATTCAAATACTAACATATTTAACGTCAATAGAGGCCAAGATGAATTTAAGAAACACGCAACCTTATATTGTTAGAGTGACGTCATTTAAACAACACGATTGGGTACAGCACAGACAAAGTAATAACTAGTTCTAAGAACAGAGAAGCTGGAGGAACGATAGGGGAAAAGAAAGTGAAACATGTTTTCTTACAGATATCCGCCAAGAAGAGCGAGAGGCGATGAGTAGCCAACTGTTGTCATTTTTAATAATTTTGGCGGCTTCAATAATTGCATTATTAAACCGCTAATTTTTTTTTTTTTGTGTATTTGGGTGAGATGAGGGTACTTGAATTTTTCATAATTTTTTGAGGACGACACCTTGGGACCCTCTCCTTGTTAGTTAGCTTCGTTCACACATCGTTACTTAGCATAGAAATAAACTTCGTTTTACTTGTATTTTTTGAAGTAATTTTGCATCATGTATCTCACGGATATTACAAACAGTACAGAATACAGATCTTAAGAAGCCATACGGTAGGTTAAAAACATAAAGAAAGAACATGAAAAAAGCGTGAAGATGAGAGTGATTGAGTGTCCGAGATGTTTGGGAGTGGGATTGGTGATTGAACGACGCTAAGACAATAGCTTTCAACTGCCTTTCCAATGATTCTACATAAGCAATTAGGGGACAATGCCATTGTCCACGATTATGAAGAAAACGGTCAAACTAATTCCTCTCTCAACGGCCCCCGAAAGTTAAAATGGCCAACGTTCATTCAAGGGAGTTTAATACAACAGCCGCCGCTTATAAGAATTACGTTTTGCTCAGCCATTTTGATTCTTATATCCAGAAATTTTTGCTTTTACTCTTCTAGTTACCATTGGAGTACGCAGGGGAGGGGGGGGGGTCTCTAGGCGAAATTATGTTTTTTTTAAATATTTCAATTTCTAAAATTTTAAATCTATAGCGATAGCAATATCATTGTCCTTGGTGATCATTCGTTTTCAATGTAGACACTAAAACGTTTCACAGAACTGAACTACTATTGTAGTACTATTGTCACGCCCCAAAAGGGTGAGACTGACAGGGCTGCAGCCCAGGGAACTGGAATGAAAATCATTTTTGTTTTTTCACGTTAGGGGTCATTCAAGTATTACGTGAGCATCGACGAGGGAAGGGGGTTTCGGATTTGCTGACTTTTGGATGACAAGGTGGGGGGGGGGGGTGTTTGGATGATGCTTACGCCATCGACCACTTTTTATGAAGATATGAAATATTCTTAATGGCATCTTATTCGGTGCGCCAAAAACGGGAAAAACCTTTCGATAGTTATTGAGCACCTGGACTGACATTCTACCTATTGATAAGTCTCCTACAGAGCCACTTTAATGATCTCTAAATGTTTCACGGATCCTTCAAGTGCTTTGGAAATGTTTCCGGGACGCTTAAATGCTCTGGAACTGTGCCACGGATCACTTGAGTAATCTGGAAATGTTCAGCGGGTAACTTGACAGAGTAAAACCGCACTGGGGGGCCGTTTAAGTGCTCTAAAACTGTGCCACGTGTCACTCAAGGGATCTCTAAATGTGCCACAACTCGTTTACGTTTTGGATTGGATTGAATTTTGAATTTATTGGCACAAGGACCAATTTGGTCAAACTGCGCCAAAAAGACCACAAATCGTTTAGTTTTCTGTAACTGTGTCGCGGGTTACAAAGGTGATCTTCTTTGAATGTGAAAGTGATCTTTGAGGCCTACTTCAGTGATCTGAAAATGTGCCACGGGTCATTTAAGCGATTTGTAAATGTGCAGCTTAGTTCATTTTTATAAAATTAGGTTTGAAGGGGGCAAGATAGAGCCTGGGCGGTGCACGGTATGAAATGAAAAAAAATGAAATGGCGGGGGGCGCCGGCAAGCCACATCAGATAACCTTCAGGGCCACATTTGGTTCCAGATATGGCTTAAAGGGTGGGTCACAATGAATTTCTTAAAGAGAAATTCTGAGTTCTTACCCTTGAGATAGCATTGAAATTAACAGAAATCTATTATAACAACATCTAAAGTTATTTTTTTTCGACATTTTAATTTTTTTTAAATATTTTTGCATTAAAATTTTTTTTTTCGTTTATGGGGGGGGGGGCGCACGAGCTCTCTATGCCCCCCTCTCGCGTATGTTTCTGATCCCACCAATAGGGGCAATGCTGACGAAATTTTGCTGACAAGGGGGGGGGGGGGTCAAAAATGGCTAAAAATTTGCTGACGTAATACTTGAACGGGCCCTAAGCGGAAATCTGATTACTATAACCGATGACTTTCTTGTGTTAAAACAGCATTTGGTTTTTGTTTTCCTGATTCCATTCTTATAATCGGTTGATTCTTATAACCAGTGGTTCTTATAAGCGGTGGCTACCGTACTTTGTTACCAGTTACCCATTATAGGGCTGCCCTAGTTCCTTTCACACTGAAATTACTATACAATACAGTACACGTACGTACTACATAGTCTCTTAAAAAAATGACGTTGGGTGTCTCTTAAAAAAATGAAGGGGAAAAAAGAGGGGAAGAGGGTCTGAAGAAAAGGAAATTCGAAAATTTTCAATGTCTCGGATGATCCGAAAGCACGAACTCGAATTTTCGAGACTCGACTATAATTGTTTTTGCAGAAAAGTTTCAGCAAACTTTTTTTATGTCGCCAATACTCAATTAGTAATGAAACTAAGATGAAAAAAAACCCATCAAGGTTAGGCTCTATGAAATTAAGGAAGTCGTTTCACTCAAATGAAGACGAGCAACAACAGCAAACTCTTTTATAATGAGATAATTACGAATCACATATCGTCCCTCCTCGTGCTAGCAGCGCGAATGTGCAATGTCATTGGGAAAAAAGGGACGTTGAAGTGTTTGAATGTTTACTCTACCAATGTTACTGTAAGGAAGTTAGTTTCCTAAAATGTTTTGTAACGTTTCAATAGGGATACACATTCGCAGCATTTCAGGCACAACTTAGATAGCTAAATAAGGTATCCAAACCAGCTAATAAAAAAAAAAATTCGCACATCCCAGCTTTTTGCATGCGGAAGGCGATGTATACATGTGTGTACACATACGTAAATAGTAGGCCCATATTAAATTTTTTTAAAGTGAAGGAAATACTACAACTTGTCAAAAATTGTGAATTCTTCGAGAATTTCAAGGAATAAGTTAGTCAATTTTGTCTTCAAAAAGCTTCTGAGATTCTGTTATCCTAGTTCTGGTTTTAGACATGATCACAACATTTTCAAGTACATACGTAATATATGCCTAATCACAACGAATGCGACGAAAGGCAACATAAAAGAACCATAAGTATAAAAGAACAAAATACCAAGGGCATACAAGAGCACCGGGCTACTTCAAAAAGTCACATTTTCACAGAGAGAACTCAAAATATCACCATTTATGTAGACCGCAAAAAGGAAGCTATCCGTACATAAAATTTTAAAATCAAATTTGGAGAATGCTAACCATTTCCTTCGAGAGGTATTTCCCCCCATAAACAATACAGAAAATCCATCCTAGATGTGGAAATGTACTTGAATCTTAAAGAACCGACCATTTTTCAAACTATAATTTGTAGCAGAAGCTACTACGATAGAAAGACAACTTCAACTTGATTAAGGTGTTAAATAGAATTGTTTTTGAATCTGTATAAAAAATATGAAAATTTGGAAAAGGGTATCTGTGCCATGATAGTATCTTAATTTTAATTTTTTTATCTATATCAATTATATTTAATGCATCACATGAACGGTTTTGAACAATGAATAATTTTTTGCAATAAATATTGTAAATACATCGTAAAAACAGTGTTATCAGAGCCTCAGGTAAAGTATTTGAGGAATCAAATTGCTGTCAATTGTATTTTGTAGCGTGGGGCAGAGGACCCCTTGATTTAATTCAGGAGACAAAATAAATTTCAAGCCCGGCAATAACAGGTCTTTCTCAGACAATTTTCTTAAGTATCTTATTTCCTGTATAGAATGGCATGTATGTATAGCTTTCCTATGTATTATAATCAGCTCTGTAGTAAATTGAGAAATGCATATATGAAACTCATCTTTGCATATTCTGATATTATTAAAACAGTCGCACAGGCTGACAAAAATTATAATATTACTGTAAAGCACCTCTGGAGGGCCACTTTTGTAAAAGGACCATCTCACCAATGGAGTGAAATCTTCCCCGAAAATTCATTTCACCTCTGCAAAAGGAATTTTTGTTCACAGCGCCAGTATTTCTAGACACAAAAGATTGCACTCTTATAATATTTTCACTGTACTGTACTTAGTTATTGCCAATAAATATTATGCATATAATGCAATAATATTATATATTATTATGAATGAAGCTCAGCGGTTTTCAACACAAGAAAAATTAGACCAATCTTGTACAAATATTCATGGCAACCAGTCATAAAGAAAGTTTCTTGTAGCAATCTCTCTCATTCACTCACTTCCCTTTTATCCACGAAACTTTCATTAATATTCCTTAACACGACATATCTAACAATGTCTACATTTTCCAGATATTTTTGATCCTCATGAAAAGTAGTACAAAGACATTATTGCTCTTTCAATCTAAAACAAATACAATGCCAGAACAGGCAAAATGCCCAACGAGGTGGCTGAGAAAAATATGCCCATAATAAATATGGATACCATATACTTCAAAAATACAGCAACCCAATTAAAAATGCAATTACAAACAACATATATATGATAAAATATTGTACAATGTCCATACAGATATAATGCAATCAATGCTCATTATGTTTATCTTATTCTAAGTATGGATAGCTTCTCGATTTATCCCAACATATTTATCGCATTTCTTTTTAAACGTGTCAATTGTGTTGGAATTTAGTACCTCCGGCGGTATACTACTCCATTTATTAACACCCTTTAGAGAAAAAATTCCTTGCGAAACCTCGCATTGTCCCTTACCAATCAATACTGGTGTTCCCTTGTAAAAGCAGTCGATTGACGGTGTACTAATAATTTATAGTCCATCCCGTTGAAAATTTTGAACACATCGATCATATCTCCGACACCTGCGTTCATCCAATGCAAACACATTCAAAAAATGAAGCCCGTGTGACAACGAGGACACGCGTAGTTCTTCTCTGAACCCCTTCAACCAAGTCTATGTCTCTCTGTAAGTATGGCTTCCAAACCCTTACTGCATATTCCAGTCCCGGACGAACTAAGCCTCCGAAATGCGGAAGAATGACTTTAGGAGAACGCGGAGAGACCGTTTTGAAAATGAAACCGAGCATTCTATTCACTTTTTTGGCCACCGCTGAACAAAATATTCAGAAAACCAGAGCCGCTCGTCAGTGAGAATTCCCAAATCGGTGATCCTAGTTGCATCCGGGATAGTAACGCCATTCAACACGTAAGAGAAACGTGGGTTGTTCGAACCAAAATGAGCGACCATGCACTTGTTAATGCTAAACGTCATGCTCCATTCATTTGCCCATGCTGCAATTCTGTTTAAGTTGGTCTGGAGCAACTCTCTATCTCTTTGATTCTCGACTACCCCCCTTAGCTTCACGTCATCTGCGAATTTTCTAACAATTCCATCGATACCCTGATCGAGTTTATCGATAAAAAGTGAAAAAAGTATGGGGGGCCAAGGATACTTCCTTGAGGAACTGCACTTGTGACGCCTGTCCAACCAGAGAATTCCCCGTTCACCATAACTCGTTATAACCTATCTCTTAACCACGATTCTATTTAATTCAGCAAGTTGTCCCCAATCCGAATCTCGTGTAAAAACGCTTCAAGAGTTTACCATGTTGGACCCGATCGAATGCCTTCTGAAAATCAATGTAAACATTTGCATTTTTGCCCTTACCCAAAGCCTTCGTCACGTGATCATAGAAGCAAAGGAGGTTAGTCACACATCACTTCCCCTTCTTGAACCAGTGCTGATTATCTGACAATACATTGTTCTCGTCTATTCATTTTACCAACAGCCTTTTGATAAGAATTTCCAAACTTTTCGAGAGGAAGCTCGTCAAATTTACTGGACAGTAATTGGACACAATTTTTCTATTACCCTTGTTAAATATCGGATAAAAAAACATTTAAAAAAAATCGAAGCTTGTAGGTGAATCCGGGATAAGTCCAGTGGGGGTGGGGATTCTGGTATTCGTGCTCCGAAACCAAAAGTCACGTTCACTGTCAACTTTGGTAAGCTGTACTATTCTATCCCAACGACGATTTGGGCGATTCACCGGTTACGTTGGCGTATTTTTCTCTTGTTGATAGTTCAAAAAATGAAAAAAAAATTCATACGGGTAAAATCAGATTCATCTAAGTCTTCTCCCAATGATGAGGGGAAGGAATAACGAATTTTCCGAGCATCTACTACAAAACGAGACGAGCAGACACGAAAGCAAATACGTCAACCGTAGCAATAATTCGTTCAGCTTGGTGTGTATATCCGCGGCAAAATAGAGGGTATTTTTATATTCAACCCAGATGTGAAGATTTGTTTGATTAGATACGAATCACAAAATCAGTACCAGAAGAGAAATCGAACTATGTACACGTAAAAAAATTATTTCGTTCATGACTTATCAAAGTTGACTTCCCTCCCTCCCCGAGACAAAAACGTACCGGGGTAAGCTAGAGACGACACAAAAGCTCCATTTTTCCCCCGGACAACCTGTACAGAACGGCTGTCAATCACAGCCGCTACGACGAAATGGGAGAAGCCAGGGATGTCACAGGGATGGAAGAACCTGTCAAAAAAGGCGTGAGGGACAACATCGCCCATCAAAGAAGTAACATCTGTCGTCTTGTAATGCCTGGCCATCCCCTATATTTTGCATTTAGATCAAAATATACGCGAAGTAAAAAAAAAATCCAGGTGTCGCAAATGTTGTCCGTCGGATTAGGACACAAGAAGGCAGACACCAGAGGAATAAAGGACGGACACACAGATATCTGCCTTTCTTTTCATCTTTTCATCCATGAAATTGTACCCTCGTATTATCCCAGTTCACACAGCTCTCCCGTCATTTCCAGTTTCCCATGTATCGCGCGCGTGTGTGTATGCAATAAGCCACAGGGAAAAAATGCTCCTTCGTTTCCCCCTTTCAAAAATGATTTTTTCTCGGGGAAACATGTTGTCAATCACCAGAATTTACACCAAAAACTTAGTAAGTTACAAGTAGGGGGAAGAAAAACGGGCCCTAAAGGTCAAAAATTTCAATCGAAGTACAAAGGCATACACGAGATGTAAAAAAAAAATTCTCGTACGTATATACATGTTGTATCATTTCCAGCCCCGTATACTTTATAACATGTAGAGCCCTGATCAGTGACAGCGATTTAATTTTTTTTTTCTCCCTCTGATCACTACTTTCAATCGAGGAAATGTACGATTTTGTTAGGGTATGTCTACGATAGGATACGATTAGCCACGTTCGTCAACGATGGACGGAAGTTCTTTTCACATGCCTGATTTGGAAGGACGAAAAACCAAGGGATTTCGGTTCGGGCTAAAAACGTCGGCATCTATCAGATTCCAATTTAAGGGTTGTCGATCAGAATTGAAGCATAAAAATAACAATAAAAAAAAGGCAGATGTTTCTGAAAATATCTGAAGAAAAAAAAATCTTTCTAGCGATTTCATTTCTTACACATCGAAATATTTTCTGAGCAGCTTGTAGAAAACAACCGCTACTTCTACCTGAAAAACCAGACATATACCCAAATATCATAATTAAGCGAAACCCCTAACGCCACTTGGCTAAAGCCACATGTATGAAAAAGCTGAACGAGCTTGATATTGATTGAACGAGTACTTACCCACAGCATAATATTTGTAGTTTTATGTAAGAAATTCCTTTTTTCAGGTGTGTGCGCGTGCCAGCATGTATAAATTTTACAGAAGAGGAAGAATGAACAGAAATAAGAAATGAGAGAAGGAAATTGAAATATTCAACAGCTATTACGTCATTAAGGTTACACTTAACGCAACTCCCAAACAAGGGCATTTCAAAAAATAGCAATGGAAATACTCCAATTTTCAACGCGTCATATTTTTGAGAAACAAAATTTCCTGCAATGAACACTACTAAAAACAAAAAAAATTATCACAGCTAGAAAACTATTAGACGACAGTCATTGAGAGCAAGTCATGTTTATCCAGAATTTTATTTTATAAAAGATATTCTCGAAAAATATTAAACTTTCATTGGACTGTAAAAACTATAATAAGCAGAAAAGACAGTGATTTTTTTTTGTTGCAAAAATTTTAATTATTCTTATCACCAATTACAATGAATTGCTTTGTCTAAAAAAATCTTTTTTTTTATTCGTATTCAATTGTTCTGCATAATTTTAAGTAGGCTAGAGTTTGCTGTGAGAAGGAAAAAAATGGAACATTGGCTCCATATTAATGCATTACTGTAATTTTTTTTTAATTTTTACATCTTTCGGTCCTTTTCGAGTTATGTTCACGGGCAGTGACGTCGTAGCCGGGGATGCTCCAGAACCCACAGAATTTTGTAGAACACGTTTGAGCGCCCCAGAATTTAATCGCAAATCAAAATTTCTTGTATAGAGCTCGAGCTGAGCACCCACAGGCCTAAAACACTTCCGACGTCTATGTTTAGGGGCGTACGCAAGACTAACCTTTCGAGGGAAAGCTCCAAACTCTAGTTATGCATAGTGTTAAATTATTATTAGTCAGTCTTCGAGGTTAGCACCTGGTTTGGGAAAAGGGTCACAAGGATTTTTTTCTAGAGAAATTTACAAACCTTCAAAAACATTTTAAATTAATACAAATTGATTAAGATAGCATATAAAGTAGGGCTGGTCTGATTTGTCGGTTAATCTATCAATCGTTAATCACAGTTAAAAATTTTAGTTGAGCCAATCGACTCGATCAAAGTTCGGTTAAAGTCTTTATCAAAAATTTGTAAACTAACTTGATTTGTTTGACAGAACCGACTAACTGTCTTATATAAAGTAGGTTCCCATACATAAAAACACTTCGGATAAGTGACCATGTTTTAAAATTATTTGAATCTGTATTTTAAAATATAAATATGAATCAATATTTTTATCGAATTTAACAAAAACTAGTCATTTCGGTTTCAAATCGACTTTGATGGGAATTTTAGAACACCAAAATTTATTGTCTCCACGGTGAACAGCGGTTTTCGCATTCTGGAAACATCCACCCCCCCCCCCCCCAAGTACCATTTGGGAAAATTTTCTAGGAAAAAAAACAGCAGTATGGTCGAAAGTAATTTTGAAATCAGTGACTAACCTAAAATAACCGATTTTCGAAAAAAACGACAAGATCCAAGTGAAGAATTTCCAGAATTTGACAAATATGCTCAGCATATTAAATGTTCCAAGCGAGCAGCTTCAATTTTTAATCTGTTCCTATATCTATTTACATCTAACGCATAAATTAATAAAATATATATTTTTACAGCGTCTATTAATATTATAGTACATAGTTACGAAAAATATTCGATTAAATTGGATTAAAATTTTCTGATTAACCAGTTAAAAACTTTAATCGATTCCTATAGCCCTAATATGAAATTATTTTCTTTCCATAATTAAATCTTATTCAACAAAAATATCTGAAAATATATAAACATAATTTCATTTTTGATCGTCTTGGGAGAGGGAAATACAAGGCTCTATGCCCATCCTAGAGTATGCCTTTGGTTATGCTGCGTTTTCGTTTGAAAAGCAAATAATGATACGCATCTCTAGTGATGATACGTTATCATCACAAGTGACATTAGTGTTGAAAAAAAAAACTCACATTTGAATAGAAGTTACAGAATTTTTCACAGATCCATAACGTCTCTAAGGAAAATATGTGATCGCCCACCAAAGCTGTTTTAGTGCACGCACACATGCAGAGCTCACGCATGCTACTGTATTTCCGTTTCCATCTTGAGAAGCCTCATCTCAAACCAGGTTCAGTACCTCCCAGCGACAAAAGCATATAAAAGAAATGTCGGAGGGCGAGAAGTAACAGCTCTGTTTGGTAAACAGTGTGTCGAAACAGCGGCCAATTTTTGAGTACAAAGTATAAAAAAAGTTCTCTTATGAAAAATACCCTCCTTGGAGCCTGTTCCCTTCCCCCAAAAACATAATGCATCCACTCCCTTAAGTCAGACACAACGTTACAGGGCAAAAAATGAGATGATTTTTTTCCCCCTTGTCTCCCTTTACATATGTGAAAAGATGCTTTTTCACTAAATCTCTCCCTATCCCCAATAGACAAGAGAAGCCATTACAGCATCAGAGCGATGTTGATGATGATATTAAAGCACCTTATCCCACGGGCATTTTTTTCCCCTCGCTCCCTCACGGAAATTCAATTTTTTTTCATACCTCTGGCAAATGTTAGAAATGCTGTTAGGCTGTATTATAAAAAGAGAATTAGCGCTCTCGAGTAGCGCAGCGAATAAACGGGATGAAAGAAGCGTAAGAGAAGAGGGAAGTAAGGAATAAAATGATAATAATAACAAAAAAAAAAAAAATCTGTGTAACATCCATCTTCTCGTAATGAGAGCGAGAGCGTTAATTTGCGATCTGGAGTCGAGGCGACTGATTTTTTTCTACTTATTTCTTATCTTTAAGACAGGCGAAAAAATAATGCAAAAGGAGGCGGTAGGTAGAAGGAATATCTCACTAAGGGTAACTCGACACCTTCTACGCTTCGTTAATCTGTTCCTGATGGGCTGACGCTTGAAAAGTCGTAGTCCAAAACACAACGATTACGCCCTACTCTAAGGAAGAAAGTCGTCTTTTAAAAAGACGAGACACTATCCTTGCTCTTTATATCGTGTTTTTTAGTTGTTCTTTTCCTAAATTGAAAAGATGAAAACACACGGAGATGGGATAGGATATTCTGATGCACTCTTACAAAAATAATATTAGAGAGTTGCTAAAGGATTATTATGTGGCTAATGACCCGAAATCATGCGAATGATTCTGATGAACACAGCGGTGACTTCTAAGAGGACCCAAATGTTTTTGTATTATTACGTAGAATAAAGGTTATAAAACTAGTGGTCAACTGTACTTCTCAAAATACGAAAAGGAGTAAAGAAAAGATACTACATAACAGCAAATGCACAAATACATATATACAGGGTGAAATTGGGTTCAAAACATATACAGGACCCGTTTCAGCTGAAATAACTCATGAACCGTGGGCTATAGAAACATACTTTCAATTAGAAAAAGTATTTAAATGCATGGGGTTCATACTAATTTTCGTAAAAACATTTTCCTGACTTTTCCATTCAAATTTTGAAAAAATTCCAGGTAATTTTTAATCAAAAATTTAATTTAAATTAATTATAATTAATTAGAAACTAGCTTATTAATGATAAAATTAACTACAAAATTAGTCATATTAATTATACAATGAAAAAGCATACAAAATTAGGCATGTTAATTGTAAAATTCATTATATTAATTAAAATTATTATCAAAAACATCATAATAGTAGATTAATTATTACATTTTTTTATATACGTAAACATGCTTTTCAAATACATCTGACGGAAAAATGGATCACAATCACGGAATGCAAGATTTGAGTTTTCTGCAATTTCACTGTCTAGAAACATTACCTTAAAAATTTCTCCAACATTTTTGCATTATTATCAGACATCACTTATTTTAATTCCCACAAAATTTAAGCCTTCACTGCTGTTTCCTTTATGACATAATTAGTAGTTAATTGTAGGTTGTTCACTGAATCACAATTCTTTGTACAGTGACTTACATTCCGCATTTGCGTTAGCTACAACAGAAAATAATTTCGGGGATTGTTTACAAAACCCCCTCTGATTGCACATGCTTGGCATGGCTCTGAATAGCTTGCCTGTTCATATTGCTCAATTTGAAAGTTTGCTACAAAGCCAACACCACGCTTTATATGGGTCATTTTTGACCGCTTTAATCCATTCAGCCTACTGAAAATTCAGGTTTTCATCCGCTTATTCTAGATCGAAATTATCCGCTTATTGTAATTTTCTTCCCCCTCATTGTTTTTAAATAAAAAATACGCACGTGGAAATCATGACACGTTTCATCCGGCGTTGTTCACTGAAGTCAACTTACGAAATTATCTCGCACAACTGAGATTTCCTGATACTTTTACGCATTGCTTTTTACACTGGTGAAATAAATTAAGAGAATTTGCATATTTTATCGAATTTCATGAAAAGAACTGAATGTAAAACCACTGCTTCTAGACAAAAATGCAAATCTTGTACGTCAAATACGTAAGCGTACACGTGTGTGTAGGCGGAGCCAGTAGAGAAACAGGCTTTATAAGCGCGCGTAAGTTAAGACGCATTTCGTTCGCTAGCACACCTCGGCGAATTTCTTGGTGTTATTTTGCAGCAATCGGTTAATTTCAAATTGTAACAGTAAAAATGAGTAACCACCAACGTTTAGATGATGGAATGAGGTGGCGAATTGTGGGGAGGCTAGAAGCAGGCCAATCTCAAGTCCAGATTTGTAAAGAGTTCAATTTAACGCCCAATGTCGTGTGTAACTTATGGAAACAGTTCCAGGATACCGGATCCATCGAAAGAAAGCCTGGGCAAGGTCGTCCAAGAGCCACGACGGCCAGAGAAGATCGCCATTTGTCGATTATAGCGAGGCGTAACAGGAGTGCTAAAGCTTCTCAGCTCTCTCGTGACTTGTATGCAGCCACAGGAACCCGTGTATCAAGGGTGACTGTTTCCAAAAGACTTCATGAGAGGGGGTTGTTTGCAAGAAGACCTGCTGTTTGCGTCCCGCTCACTTCTACAGACAAGGAGAATCCGTTTATCATGGTGCAGAGAGCATAGACATTGGAGTATGGATCAATGGGCGACCGTTCTCTTCACTGATGAGTCCCGGTTCAGCCTAAGCACCGATTCTCGCCGTACGTTCATATGGAGAGAACCAGGGACCCGCTACCTACCCTCCAATGTCCGCGAAATTGACCATTATGGCGGAGGAAGTTTAATGGTCTGGGCAGGCATCATGTTGGATGCCCGCACACCTCTCCATGTCTTTGAAAGAGGCACTGTGACTGGTGTGAGGTATAGGGATGAGGTCTTGAAGCCCTATGTTCGCCTTTTCAGGGGTGCAGTTGGCCCTGAGTTCATTTTAATGGACGATAACGCGAGGCCACATAGAGCTCTTCTGCTCGACGATTTTCTAGAGAGTGAGGATATTCGCCGGATTGATTGGCCAGCCAGATCTCCAGACCTTAACCCTATAGAGCATGTCTAGGGAGGGCAATTGCAACTCGCAACCCCCCTCCGGGAACCATCCAGGGAATGAAAACAGCGTTGCTGAACGAGTGGGACCAATGGCCACAGGAAATGATAAACTGCCTTATTTCAAGTATTAAATCACGCTGCGAGACCTCTATATCTGTAAAAGGGGACCATACCCCCCTATTAACCCATTTTTTTGTTTATTCTGCAACCGCTGTTTCATACCTTCCTACTCCAACGAGTGTTACGCACGATCATGCGTGTGTATTACAATTATTGAATGGTTATTTGTTTTGTATTGTATCAATGTATATACATATCAAATTTCAATAAAATCGGTACAGTAGTTCTAGAGATAATCGACCAGGTCTGCAAATTCTCTTAATTTCTTACACCAGTTATGATAAGTTTTCGGAAACCACTTTGTATGCAGTTACGATAAGGGCGCAGCAATATGCTTTTCCACACGGACTTACGAAATCCTCATTTCTCCTCGGCAGTTTCTACCGTTTTTTGCGTTCCATTGCGAGATTTACGGAATATTTTACGATGTTATCAGATCGCAATTTAAGTTCTTGATTTCCCTTTTTCGAGGAAATTATTTTTATTTATTTATTTTTTGCTTTCGATCAGACGATTTTCTAGGTCCGTTGTCAGAAATTTCCAGGTTGTAGAATAAAACTGGACTACTTTCTTTGACTTTTTAGTAACAAAACGCTCCCCGACAATTCCAGGTTTTCCCGGTTTTCCTCTGACCCGTACAAACCATAAAATGTCAATTTTAGATAAGGCACACTGAAGTAAGTACAAATTCGGGGTAAGTGGAACCCACTATGACTTGGAAAATTCAGTTAGCTTCTGAAATGGTTTCTGGTGGAATTTTTCTTTGGTACGTAATTATTCAGTAAAGATATATGTGGTGTTGCTAACTGCTCTTACACCCTTGCAAAAAGACATATATAAATACAACGCCACAACAGGCAAAACGCCCAACGAGGTGGTTGAGAAAAAGGTGCCCATAAAAATATGGATGTCATATTTCAAAAATACAGCAACCCAATTAAAAATGCAATTAATAAAAATTATAAACAATATATACACATTATAAAATACTATACAATGCCCATAAAGAATACTTATGGTCATCTTATTCTAAGTATGGATAGAGCTTCTCGATTTACCCCAACATGTTTATCGTATTACTTTTTAAACGTGTCAATTGTGTTACAATTTACTACCTCCGGGGGTAAACTATTTCATTTATTAACAACCCTATTAGAGAAAAATTCCCTGCGACACCATAGCCTTGCATTGTCCTTCACCAATCGATACTGGTGTCCCCTTGTAAAAACAGTCGATTGATGGTGTACTAATAATTCATTGTCCATCTTATGCATTCCATTGAAAATTTTGAACACTTCGATCATATCTCCTTCATACAGAGAAGTTACGTATTTGAAATCATGTTGCTATCTGTTGTGCCCTTTACGTTTGAACTATTCGGATTGATCTAATATCGATATTTAACTGTGAGGGTCTTTTCAAAAAATTCAATCTATCGTTTTAATATAATTATACTTCTTCAGGGGAAGTGGGAATTAAGAGGGTTACAGCCTCCTTTTTTTCCTGTGATGGAGCAAGTGGAACCCAATGAATATACGCTAACCCTAACCTCGCGCCTACTTATATTGGCTTTATCAGCTTAGTTATGAAACTGAAGAAAGGGATAAGACTAATGAGTCAACACTAGCTTCTTATATGGACTTGAGAAATAACTGTCGAGAAATAGGGGAAGAATGAAGCTTCATAGACATAAGCATAGAATGTCTAAAACGACCAGAAACAAAGGATGGTGATGGGTTTCCTTCAACCTCACAATTAAAAAGTCAATAAATACTTGTATGTTTGTTGGGCGACCAGTTGATGTTGAGATACCGGGGAAGCAAGATGTGGAGAAATTGGTACTACATCTACCCATAGGCGGATACAGGAAGCGGCAAAAAGGGCGATCGTCCTTCCCGTTCAGTAAAAAAATGTTATTATTGACTTAGGCGGGAGAGCGGAGGTGGACATTCAACCCCGCCCCCTTTCCGTCTGCAAAACAAATTCGCAGTAATTTTCCCTCCCCTCCATTAGAGAAGCCTGTAATCCGTTATGCAACTATCTTTCAATGGTCCAGCATTCAAGACAAAAGTATGATTAGAAGTGATGAATTTCTGCCAATTCCTTCACCTCTCAAGTTTTATAGTCTGGGTTCTTAGTGCTAAGTTGAATTTGATTAATAAAAAAAAAACCGGTTCCACTAACCTCAGAGCAGGCTACCTTATGTCATTTATTTTACTAAAAGATGTATATGCACCGAGCCGAGATACAAAATTCAGTTTTTTATACGATCTTCCTGTCTCTCAATTTTCAATTCGAAAGTTGTTGTCCTGAGCCAAAAAAGAAAAAAATTCTATCTTTCCAAGTGCAGTAGATGAGAAATTTTAATTCGAAAACCCCTAAAAATGAGCGAAAGAACTGAATATATTGAAGGACAAGAAAGCTTGTTCTATGGTGCCCGTTTGCTTTATATGCTGTTCCTTCTCTCTTTTTACCGATTTCTGAATTGAAATATCTCGGATAATATTGCACTTAGAAACAAGGAATTATTATTATCATTACTGTTGGGCTCCGGAAAGGCAGGGCAACAACTTTTAATTAGAAGCTAAACAGGAAGACCGTATCAAAAAATTGTGTCTTGGTACACATACGTCCCCCAGTAAAACGATGCATCTAAATTGGGACGTTATTTAAATAATTTTTCTGATTAAAAGTATGTTTCTGTAACCAACGGTTTGAGAGTTATTTGAGCTGAAACGGACTAAAGTTTTAACCCTGTAAAAATAAGACACGGCGGTCGTTTGCATGAGAAAATTGTAGGCTTATAGTGAACTATTTCCATCCTCATCGGAATGAAGAGTACATACTAATACGCAATAACATTCCGGTGCATTTTGCATCAAAGACGTTCAAAAACTTTTGAGCTCCAACAGCAGCAGCGATGACAGAAGAATTTTGCTAGAGCCAAGATCGTTTTTATCATAGGTATAATATAACCCGGTGTGCCCACTACAAAGGTCAATCCAGCGTACGCCCTTGTGTATTATGAACCACGAAAAAAAAGCGACAAATAAGAGGGAAAATAAGAAATTTGTAACACAAAAATAGAATTGCTGCACTAATTTTGATTAGGAATTTCATCAGTGAAAGTTAGGTACCGTATACTTATTGCTCTTGTATAATAAAATGCGCTTCATTTCTGATTTTAAATAAGGCCACGGATAACGCGAATGTAAATTTTCTTCACTCTTTACGCATTACAAAGAATGTGTTGTGAAGATAACGCGCCAAGTTATGGATGCTTATGGTCTTGTGATTCAACTCGTCACGTGGGGTGTGCGTGCTTCAAAGAAAGAAGGGACCGGGCAACAGGATATGTCTATGGTTTTTACGAACTTGAAGAATTGATTCATAAATCGAAAGAGTTAGTAAATAGGAGAAACGCTCAAAGAAATGACATATAGTTTGGGACCAGAGTAGTTCGTAAAGTGGCATGCTTTGTAAAAGAGTACCTTTGTACGGCCAAGATAAGAGAATGGGGAAGTAAAACCGTGTCCGTTGGAAAAATAGAGCATCGACTGTACTACCAACAGTACTGCACCACGATCTACCACTAGGTGATTTACTATCGTACAAAAAGAATAAAATTCACGTAGAAATGATGCTTAGAAATTTGTCTAGCACAAATTTCGAATAATCTTTTCGTCCAGGAATGGAATTGTTTTTCCTATGTCCGAAGAAGTCGACCGATCAGAAGAAATAATGAAAGGAAAAAGACTAAAAAAAAAACCGAAGAGAAAAAAGTACGGAATGAAAGAGAACTTTCGAGAGCTGAAAACACGGAGCAAACTCGTGTCGAAGATGCCAAGAACACGAGAACAATACCGTTTTACTAAAAGGAAATTCCGATGCTGCCCAAAAGGTGAAGCGGGAAGAGAAAAAAGTGCCACGCCTCTAATGAAAGAAATAAAACAAGCAATGAGAAGGGGGAAAAAGTACGCGTGTGTGAATGGCGGGAGCCGCCAGAGCTTTCGGAAGTAATTGGCACAAGAGGAGCTTAATTACACCCACACTTGTGCGCCTAGCGTTAATGAAGCAAAAGCTGATGCCAGCGGGCGCTAACCGTCCGTCCACTTTCCTTCCGTCCCTAGAAACCCTCGTCCGTCCACAAATACAAGCACGGAGAAGCACATCCATCATCTCTCAGACAATGACGGGCCCCGGGTGCTCTCGCACATCTTTCCAAAGGCAAGAAGACACTTCCGATGCACGCCGTGCTGGGAAGAGAAAACCATATTTAGTTTTCTTTTCTTGGCATTGCGAATCTCTCTTTGTCCATCTCTCCCCATACCTTCATGTATCGTTATGAGTAATAAATTATAGTGTCGGTTAATACCACGGTGATTTTCACTTAGCTTTTGAGGCCACCAGCGAAGAAGGAAGCTGTCCTGAAACAAGAGCGACTCAAATCAATTGATCGAATTTATTTTCCTTCACTTTTCCTTTTTTTGCGTTCCGAAATGCCGAAAGCTGCCGAGCAACTACATAAAACAAAAACGGTTTACAGGAATCGGGGATTCTCATCGAAAATCAACCGTGAAAATGCGGGCGTTACTATGAAATAAAGAAAACCTGATTACATCGGACTATGAGTTGACATTAAGCTCATGATAACCCCATTGGGTGCGAGAAGAGTCAAACTTTTATAAGCAGCAAAGACTATCAATATTTCGAATACAATGGAAACTTTTTTTTTTTTGTAAAGAACATAAGGGTTAAATTTTTTTTTAGTACGCAATTTCTATCTTTTCACTTGTTCACCTTTATGGAGAACAGGTAGCTATTCTAAGGAACCTAGGCCAGAATTTACGTATTTGTGTTCAACAATAATTCTGGTAAAATTTTCATACATCAGATTACACTTTAACAGAACAGGCCCAACAAAATAATTTTATTACGTGAGTCCACTGTAAGTTTGGTGCGCAAGACAGATGACTTATTGAAGTCTATTTGGTTCAGTGGTTACAAACTATTCTGAAGAGATGACGTATAGAAACCATTGAGGAATAATTCATTGCATTTGTTTCATTCAACAAGATCTAATTGTAAATACCACTAACTCCTTTTTTATTTCTTCTATAATCCTTTCAGGCCCGGAAATTTCTAGAACTTTCAAAATGTTTTTGCACTTTCGATAAATAACGTGATGCTCACGTATTCCCAAGAGATCCACAAGATCCATCCTCCTGTCCAGGGAATTTGTTAGTATAAGTAAACATCCATGCCCGAACCGGGATTCGAATTTAGACCAGCTGCACAGTCAGAGGCTACTTCACCAAACACCAACACTGGCCATATCGCTATATTGCAATTTACTGCCATTAGTGAGATGGGTTGGAAGTGAAGGCGCTGTCTATCGGTGGTCGCCTCGAGTTAGTTAGGGAAAATATCTTATCTATATCCTCCCTTGGGTTCGAACCCGGGACCCTGACAACAACCTTCACGATGGTAGACGAGCATCTTACCACCATGCCACTCGGGCACCCCACAGTCAGAGGCTGGCTTCCCTAACCCACTGGAGTGCTAGGCGGTCAATTTTGGTATGTTTGTTTTGATTACCGTAGGTCCCAAGTTTCAAACATGTATATTCCTTTACAATGGTTTGTCACGTCACTTCTCTTACGCTTCCAGTATAAGAAAACCCGGGCATTGCCAGGTATTTTTGCTAGCTTCTTATATTTCTTTTATTTACATTCTTTCCTTTAACAATACTGAATTTACTTTTTTAATTAATTCCGAATTTCGATTCTTAATTTCCATTAATGCAGAAACTATATCTTTCATTATTTTTTAACTTTAATTAGTTCAAGAACTATTTCTCACATAAATTCAGAATATTTGTTTGTTCTGAAATCATTTATTTAATTTATTCTGAAATGAAGTAAAATGAAAAAAAAAAATCGTTTCAGGATCGATTAAACTCCGAAATGAAAATCGAGAATAAAAACAGCTTCGGTATAAATGAAAATTCATAATATGTCAATTTCAGAAATACTGAAAATACTCAATAATTTGGAGCCCCTATTTAAATCTAGGCCCCGCTAGCTCTCGTTGAGACGCCACTGACAGATTAGTCACTGCCACGAATATAGAAAAATGTGTGATAGAACACATTCATATTAAAAGTTACCATGCACATCTCATATAAAAAGTTACCATGCACATCTCATATAAAAAGTTACCATGCACATCTCATATAAAAATAGTGAAAATAATTTACACTGAAAAGAGAGCGTTTCAATTAGCCTACACTAATTGAAAACTATAAAGATCCCCCTTTGTCCTTTTATTGACATTGTCAACGAAGAATTTCGAAATATCTAAGTCTGGAAATTTGTCATCCAATAGTCTGAATTCAAGAGCCCAGCATTTGTAATTGGAAGCAAGATGGAACGATAAAATGATTTGAAAAGGAGGAAACGTCCGACCTTTCTCACGCATATTACACGTCTTTTAATAACATAATTTGTCTCGCGAATAAAATTTGAATGCGAAAACTTTCAGAGACCTTTTAAAAGATGGCTTTATTATTAAAATACCTCCAATCAACTCCGCCTTGGCCCTCTTCCCTTCTAGATACGCCCGTTAGTTCACGCGGAAAGCTGTCACAAACTTTTGAGCCTTCAAAAAGATGCCAGGCAAATAAATCTTTTTACTGAAACAGTTTCTCTCTCTGCAAAAGGTAACTTTTCATGGAAACAAAAGCTAGTTTTCTTCGCGACCTCAAGATTCTATCGGAAGCAGCAACAGCAGTCCTCCAGTGGAAGGGGCGTGCGGGCGTTTGTGCCTCCCACAAAAGGAAGTGCTTGTAAGTTTTCTATTAGAGAGAATGTGAAATGATTTCGGTGAATAAACGTCTTTGTAATGCGAGGAGCTCCTAAAAGAGGGATTGGGTATGATGAGGGAAAAGTGGCAGAATAATCGCAGAGGTGGGAAAGAGGAAGTAGAGAGCGATTATGAAAGTCGGGAGAATGGAGTCGATGGGGTAGGCACTCGGGTGGAACAATGGCCATTTAATAAACACACACAACGGCACAATACCAAGAAAAGAGGCTCCAAAATACGTTCCGGTGATAGCTGTTTTGGGATCACTTCTCCCTTCCCCATATAGTCGAAGCGAGATCTGGGAGGAAATGAGGGCGTTAAAGCGATTTTAATTAAATCAAAGCTTAATGAGGCGAAGAGTGGGGAGTTTATTAACGCCAATGCAGACATATTAATTGCCATTGTGAGTTCTCTCGCCTCTTTCAATTCATCGGGTGCAAGGGCTACGTAAAAGTCAAATAATTTTATTGAAAGGGAGAGTTATAGTAAAATTTTCTTCCGTTGTGCAGTGGTATGTACCAGTCTGGAGGGAGTACTTTACTTACTCAAGACTCTTATTTTATTTTCAAATAAGCATCTTCACTTAGCATACGAACTAGAGCATGGGTTTCCAACTGGTGTTCCACGGAACTCTGTGGTTCCGTGACAGCTTTTGGGGGGTTCCGCGTGATCAAACGCCACAGAACCCTTAAAAATTCAGGAACTCGGAGAGTTTTCAAAGAAGAAAAACTTCTTGTTATTCGCAGAGACATTCTGATTGTCATTTTGAATTTTAATGAGATAGTGTCGTTGAGAAAGAAAAAAAATCAGACATTTTGGATGACTAAATAACTTAGAAAGCATTAAGTTTTAAAAACTGTTTTTCGGAAATTTTCATCCACTAGAAGTGAGGATTCTTAAACTGCAGAATTTACGTGACACCCAGGGCCATCTAAATACACGAAGTTCCACCCGGGCACGACATGGGTACACATTTGCCCCACATCCTGCAGTGGGGCCCACTGGGTCAGATTATTCACGGACTATTCTATTATGAATTTATAGTGTGGAAAGTGAAAAATGATGAGAATCATCCCGGGGCTCTGTTAGCCTCACCCATTAGTGGGGGACCATGCGACGACCTCAGTTACATAGGGACTTCAACGATAAGATCTAGAAATGAAAAAAATTATGTAAATTAAGAATATGTAAATACGTATATTAAGTATTTTTTTTTCTCCTCGCAAAGATTTAAATGGGATAGACAAATGGACCACTAAAAAAAAGCAGGGAGAACTTAATGTTTAGTGTTTTTAGTACTCTGAACCCTCGAACGAATACGGATCCCAAACTAAAAGTCTGCCTATTTCCATTTAATTCGTGTCCTCTCCTGCGGCCTCAATAAGATGTCCTCGAAGGAAGAGAATATATTTACATCCCTTTTCCTGTACCTGTTTTACTATGCCCAAGTACAACACCTACACTTTTCTTGCTGCCGTTGCTAAGAAAAAAGGGGTCGTCTCCACATTTAATATAAACTGCATCAAAACACCACTCACGCATGCTATACTCACTTTTACTCGAGCTTAGAATTTCAGCGATCAGGGTTGTGAAAAAAATTTTCCCCAATTAATCTTTAAACGGCACAGCAGAAATAAAATTCCTTTTAATCCATGTCCATTATTTATATCTATTTTAATTGAGTAAACTTTCTTCCGATTTTCAGCAGGTGAAAATCAGAATTGAAAAATCAGCTTTACAAAATACTATCTAGGTTCGTCGATGCTAAAATGAGAGGCCTTTAAGAAGGGTTAAAACATTTATTCGAAATTTCCTTAATTCTAACATGCTTGAAACATGAAGCTGAGAATTACACTCGGATGTTACTTTCGTTACAATTTTACAATGTTGTCTTCATCCTTTCCTTTTAAATTTATTTTACCTTTGATTCCAAAATTGAAATTATTTCACCCAGGTTCTAATAAATATTATAGGACCAAAACAACCCTTTGTAATTCGATCCGTGTTTCTCACCTGGGGCCCCTAGGCAGCAGTACAGTGTACAACTGCATCTTAAGGCCTAAACTTTCTATAGAATAGATTTTGCTTTCCAACTACATTATTATTATATACCAGCATAAAAAATATACAGTTAAATATATGTATAAGCATATGATTAATTATGCAAGATTCCGCTGTACAAAAAAAAAAAAATGTCCGACATCCCATAAAGCAAATCCATTCAATATAATAATCTTTTCTTTTCTCTACAATTAAAACTATTTTAAGATTAAGTTGATGTAATGTTATGATGAATTTTGACAATTCAACATAACAATGTGACTTTATATGGAAAACACTCCATTAGGCAGAGAAAATGTAAGGTATTCGGAAACACTGGAAAAAAAAACACCCTTTTAGGTCACATTGAGAGAAGAAATGCTCCTTGGCAGTAAAGATTGTAGGGTGTAGAGATAATTTTAAATAGTTTAAAGGACACATCATATTTATGTGATTGGGTTTCGCTTAAGAATTCTTCCCAAGAAAGTATATCTTAAAATGACAGCTTGTAAACAAAAATTATCAAGTTTTTGAGCCAGTGTCCACATAAGAGACTTATTGGACTAGAGATCTGTCGATTTTTGCAGATCTGAAGTTTCAAAATTTAGACCTCAAAATGTCTCCTGATGATGACAACCATTAACAATGAGAAACAGGGATTGGATTCAGTGTTTTAGTCAAATTAAATCGACAACGCTCTAGTCAGAAAAACTGTTTTTTAACCTTTCTTCAATTTTCTCTGGTTGTGCACTTTCTCTCATTCTGCTCTTTACAAGAAACGCCAAAGACGAATAGCATCTTCTCGAGGACAATTAAAAAAAAGAGAAAAAAGTCATCATGGATTTTGTTTATTTTACTTCAATAATTTCCATCTGCAAACAATCGATATACGGTGTTTATTTTTTCTTCGAAGGAATGAAAATTTCCGACTAAAGTCTTTTCGAACAGTGCAAAGTAAGGCGGCGGTAACAAGATTAGAAATCGCAATTTTTAATTTCTTCATATGCTATCGGAATTCGTGATTTGTCATCCACTATTGTACTATCTAGACCTGATAGTACTTTGAAATAATGACATTAAGCAACGTACGTAAAAGAGTGCATAGAACAATGAAATGAAGTCCTTTTGTATAAGGTGATTTGTTGTTGTTCCCCACAACAAAGAAGTTGACTCTTCGTCCGCAATGGATACGCCCGCACTATATACGAATAAGGATATAGATAGGACTTACAACTAAACTTTTCATCTCCTTTTCTTTCAGTTTCTCTTAGTATTGAATCCTCGCTATTCAATAGGAGAACGTTATCACCAGTTGGGCTCTAAACCTCTTTCTTATGAAGAATCGGTCATCCCTGTGAGCAAGTACATCTCGAGATACTTTTTTCATATTATATCTTTATTTTCTTTTAGTTTACGGCAGTTCCTGCACACGTACATACAAACATGCAATTGTTTTTCTATAGTCTCTTCCTCAACATCCTACAACGGAATTTCGAAGCGGTAGAAATGTTTTCGATATCAATCGTATTCGATGTATGGAGTTTCGTTTCGTGTTCTGCTAGCTCTGGGATTTTCCATGTACATCACAAGTACTGGATATTTTTATTTATTTTTCTCTCTATGATAAATCGGCTTCTTTCAAACATTTTTTCTTTAATGATAAACCCAGTAGAAAATGCTTATACGAGATGAATGTAACGGATAAGGCTTTGTTCACGTGATGCGTAATAATCAATTACAAGAAATTACAAGAACGCTTCGAATTGCGATGGATCTCGAACAAATACCGCTATGCTGAATGGAAGTATACATTAGGAGGATGTTCATCTATTTTTTTTATCACCGTGCCCATCATCAGAAGAGCAAATTACATGGCATCAGTGACACATGCTGAAATCAGATAATGTCCTACTTGTGCGAATTCAATAAGAGGTTTAGTTGAGAAGGTTACCAATACCTTGACAGTTCCAAATAAGCAAGGAGGAATGCTCTCCATGATTATGTGGGATAACATATTATGACAGAGGTGTTTCATTAAGTACGGAGGTGCTCGCGACCAACTGTTTGAATATTTTTTTTCTAATTGAATTGAGTCACATTTTAAAGAAATATTTCCGTGTAGGCGTAGTTCAAGTTACGTGCGTCTAAACAAAACGATAATCATCATTTCCTCTACTTATAGAATTAGTTAAGCGAGAAATCCCGCTGATTTGCTGAAACAACACTAACATAAGAAAATCGATCCATAGTTTTTTTTATCAACACAATGGATGAAAATAACTTACCGTCTTGGTGTTAGCGTCAGCCTTGTGTGTTCCTGCAATCAGTTTGATAACGTCCAAATTGCCATGCTTCGCCGCCCAGTGTAATGCCGTCTAAAAGAAAGTAAATATGAGAAAGACAATATGAATTTATCTACCCGAAAAAAATTAATTTGAGCGAGAAAACAAGTTGCCGATGACATGTACTTCTCTCTAACGGAATTCGGAAACTAACTCTACCCAATCCAATGTGCGATGGCGGTGATCGAACTAGAGCTTATGTGATGCGAAGTCATCATTGATACCCACACGACCGCACAATGGCTCTACAAAATTTGTTCCTGAATGGAAATCTAAACGTGGAGGTCGAACCTAAACGAAACGTTTTATGTTATATTAGGTCTATAATCACCAATATTGAAGACGAGACTTGAGTTCTCAAAAATATTTTTTGTCAAGTCTCATTTTGAATCAAGCAGATGTCATCTTTGCTTTGTCAGGAAGGCCACCCCTTTTCTTCTCAATTTATGCGTGACTGAAGAGAGAGTAAAAAATTTGAAATTGGGTTTTCTGTGGTTCCCAACTTCGAGGTGAGAATGCGAGCAGATCTCCCTGTTAAAAAGTCTCGCCACAGAGAGCAACAGGCCTAGAATGACACACTTATTCAATCATTACACTTCACTTATTTTAGTAAAATTGATGGCATCACTATAATAAGCATTACACAGAAACAAACTTCGCTTAAGTTCACAACACATAAATGCACATTCCAACATGCACAAATTCGTTAGAGGGTCCACATGGGAATATAGACGAGGGGCATGTGTGGTTTAGTTCAGTGTTTCTCAACCGCCGGAACGCGGCCCTGAGTGATTAGCATTTCATTTTCCGTTGGTCATGTATTTGACCGGGCCTTCGACTCATAAAAATGAATGAAACTGGGCCGTGGGCTCGAAAATGTTGAGAACCACTGGTTTGGCTAAGTTCAAGCAAGCGTAATCTGTCATTCGAACTTTCGGATGATAGCTCTGCAAATTAGCCATGCTTTTCAGTCGTGTTACGTTAAAAAATAAAAATGTTCATAAAATAATTGCGTTACCGAAAAATTCGGCTTTTTTATCCTCAAACAGAAATAAATCAGGCCCAGAAAGGGAACAAAAATCGTCAAAAAAAACAAAAGCAGTAAACAGGATGAATGACAGCAATAGGCTGAGAAATTCTTTCGATAGCATACGGCTACGAAATTTGCAGGAAATACCGACGCATATAACAAAAAAAAAAAGAAAAGAAAAAGATACGCGATTATAAAAAATAAAATCAGGGACATCAAATCAACATTAATAGTTTTCAAATGAACATTTGTTACATTCTTATTATACCACATATGTAACGTCAAAATTTAACAACAGTGAGTGAACTCGAATGATGGGCGTCCCCAACATTAAGTTACGAAATTTCAGGGCAACGTAAAAAATAAAAAGCAAAGCGATTTATAGGTTCGAAAATTCGAGCGACAGATTGAGCAAGATAGTGGAAAATAATGGCAATGAGAGTGGAAATAAATGAGCAATCGTCCGAACTTCGTATCTAACTTTTTAAGAGCCAGTCAAAAAAAATGCTTTTTAGTCTTTTTCTTCAACCAGCAATGAAGATGAAGTCTTAGACACGATCAGGTAATGTAACCGTAAAATTACTTTGCGAAGAATCAGGCCCTGATGCGATCTCGTCTTCTAGCGTTTAGTTATATTTTCTCTCAATTGCTTTAAATTGAATTCTATACATACCTTAAAAAAATTTAAATTATAGACTATAAGCCCTCCAAACAGTGAATTTTTCGAATAAATAGCCTCTGCAATAAAAAATTATTAAATTCTATTCTTAAATTTTTCAACTTCACACATTAATTAAAAAAACATGTTACAATTTTTCATGAAAAAAACTTTCTTCACTTTTATTAAGAGGTTATAATTACAAGGTGGGTGGGTACTGACTTTTCACCAATAAAAACATTAGCGTTGCTAAAAATATAGGATGTGTACAATTGAAGCTCTGATATTTTGTGCTATCTACAATCATCTGAAAGGTATGGTATGTGTGATAGGATGTAGAATGAACGTGTGACGTGTTCGAAAAAATAAAGACAGATTTTATTAAATATTATAAAAGTTAGAGAAAACGAAAACAGTGATAAAAAAAAATCACTTTTTCATGAATTGCTTTGCGGACATTTCATATTACATCACTTCTGGATGTTTTCTTTTATTCACAAAGTAGCGGTCATGTACCAATAATTTTAGAAACGTTTCTTAAATTCAACAAGAGGAAAAAAAACAACCATGTTTTAAAATAAAAACAAATGTAAAGAGGGGAAAAATATCGAATCGAGATTGTCCAGCGGGTAACAGATGGCACAAGACTTTTCATTGTAAACGTCGGATCTCTAACGGGAGAACGAGATTCCGAGAATCTCCGCTGACCGATCATCAAATGAGAAGTGGTCAACCTCGTGGGCGAGGAGACACGCAGTTTTCTTGAAATAATATAAGAAACGACATACGAAAAAGAACAAAATATATAAAAACCATATAGCGTACGGATGGGCTGCTCGCTCTCCTCGTCCATAACACATGCTGAAAGAAACATGGCCGTCCAAAATCGAATTTCAGTTTTGAGTCTTATCGCATTTTTCATAACTTATTTTATCTGTAAGCTTTCGGGTTACGTTCTAAACTCGGGGGGGGGGGGGGAATGGGAAATAGAAGGCACCTGGCTCTCAAGAGCAAAACAATTGTTTTAAAACTGGAAACAATCAATTCTACAGCTCCTCCGCTTTTGTTTCTTCTCCTCGGCGACCAACACCCCCCCATATACACCTACGTCTAGGATATGTCCAGCAAGTGAAGTTTTCAGGCATCGTCCAGAAGACTCTTTTTTTTACTTTAAACTTCTCCCGCAAAGCTGGGATATACAATTTATCCTCACCCTTCGATACAACAACTCTGCTGAAAGCGAAATAACGCTATTTTATAGCCACTTTGAAATTGAGTTTTCTGTTCTGCCCATGTAAGGAAAAGCGTCGACACCCGAAATTACAAAAGAAAAATATATTTTTCTTCCTCCCTTTCTTCCCATAAAGCTCCTTGGACCCATATCTGACATTGCACCCAGTGAAAGAGGAGAAAGAGTGCGAACGGTTATTTTAGAGATTTTTTTTCTCTGTCATTTTATATATAATATTTCGGCCACATGCCGATAAGGGAATGAAAAAAAAAGAAAAGAAAAACTATTTACAGCGAACATAAAATACGAGACATAAATAATGGAACATACTGAAATCTTGGAAAATTGCATCGAAATAGAGATAAATTCAATTACCAAGACACTCTGTAGGCCTATATATAAAAAACAGATACATGGACCATTTTCAAAGATTTATGTTTCAAATCAGAAATGAAATATGGACATTTCTGGAGAAGTTCGTGGAACTATTTAATATACAATTAAAACTTCCAACGAATCGCTTTAATATGAAAATTCCATACTAAGCTGCCAGACATATACGCGTACATTTTCGATGTAAAACAGAAAAAGATTGTCGAAGGTACAGTGTTATTTGAGTTGCTTATGAGAAAAATTCTTTTAATTTCCATTATCGTTGTTCAAACTTTCAACCAAGAGCGTAGCGGGGCAGGGGGGGACTTCGGGGTTTAGTCCCCCCCCCCCCGAACAAAATTTCTGGCTACGCCATTGCTCTGAACTGGTGGTTTTTCTTTGGTTACACAGAATTATCACGGGATAATTACCCTATTAAATGTAGTGATGTTGATTTAGAGCTACTTCGCGCAATCTTTTTTGTCGTACGAATCGTATTGATTCTGACATAAATGTCGTACATCATAAACTTTACTAACGTTCTATTATGGCTTAAGGTGTCGCCTCAATATCTAGTAAAAATAACAAATAAAAATGACACGACGATGCATTGATGACATACTATAGCACACCATATCTACGAAGCGTGCAGGGCTACTTATTAAAAAATATACATAGCAGCAAACATCAGCTCGTGGGTTTAGTATGTTGGCCGGGCACGTCCATGGCTAGCACGTGTAGAAGTGTGTTTCATAAGTTGATGTTTTATGAAAATGACAGAACAGGGAGTGAGGCAGACAAGAAAAGGTGTAACCGATCATGGGAGAACAGAGAGGTTCATCTTAAAATCAAGAAATGTACGAAACGAATACTAGTTGATAAGGACTGAAAATTGTAAGTAGGAATAACTATGAATAGATACTCGTACGTGTAATTGAAAGCAGCAAGGGGTCTCCAGTGTGCAAACAAAAACCCGGAGAGAGGGTACAAAGGTCGAAGATGTCTGTGTAGAGGATGATAGCGAATACTATACATCCATATGAACGTGCTGAGGAACTACATTAAAATGTAGGATGACCGGAGGAACCACTGGCAATAGAGAAAGAGAAAAAATACCAGCATGATCTGATAGATTCGCACAGATCTGACAGCCGGTTTTTTTTTGCCCCGCTGAGAGAACAACATTCATTACAGAAAACTGCCCACCTCCAGAGTTGTGAATGGGTAAGAGAAACAAGGTTTAAAAAATTACCAACGAAATCTACTGGTGTGACGCAGATGCTTTGCCTAGCCGAGATGGATGACTCAACATATTTAAAAAAATAAAAACGCCTGGAAATGATACATTCAGGAAAAAAAAAATCCTAAATTAAATTAGTTATGGTTTGCGTGTGTGTGATGTATAAGATAAGTGTGGTGGGATAAGATGTGGTTGCTACACTTTTTTTTTTGCCAACAATCAAAACACGTTGCGTACATGTGTAAATATTGGGGAAAAACAAATAACACAAATATATATATGGAATGAATAAAAATATCTTATATTTTCTCTCCAGGGAATTATCTTCTAAGATCACTAGTTGCTTTCACATTATCTTGAATGTATCGTCAAAATATACTGAAACTCTTCTATGTCCCAACATTTCAAAGAATCAGTCTTAAGAAATAGACTCTAAATCGAATCATCGTAAAATCGGGAAATGAAATACACGAATAAACTATTTTCATTCGTTAGATACAAAGATATAGCTAAACAGAATTTAAAAAAAAAATTTAATAACAGTAAATAAAACCGAATTGAAAAAATAATTTTATCAAGTCTTTTTGGTGTTGTAAACATGTAAATTTCGAAAAATGATGAACTGATTTCAAATATTGAAGTGAAGTTTTCCTAAATACTGCAGTATACATTGTGAACAATTTCTGCGCTTAGAACATGCAACAATAATTTGTGCAAAGTATTGTTACGAAAATTATGCAAATAGCTGTCAATTTCGATGTGTAAATGACGTAAATAGCTGACAATTTCTATGTGTACATAATGTAAATAGTTCTTTTTCCAATGTAAAATCAATAATTGGGGCCGAAAGCAGCACATTTTTTCCCATTAAATCGCACAAAGTTAGCGGCAAACTTCGCGACAGCGCCGATGTTCTGATGACGTCATAGCGCAGGAGAGAAAATGAGAAAGCTGTGGAATCGTCTGGACGGTTCATGATTTTTTCCCCACGTATAGGCCTACAAAGGCACCCGTCAAAGAGAAACTAAAACTCTTACTCGAGAAATGCCAGCTTAATGCTTAAGAAATAGAATTAACGCCCTTAACGCGTGTATTCGAATTGCAGCTTGAAAAGTGCGAATAGTAGTTGTCTTGTAAAATAAATCTGTGACGTCCTGCATTTGTTTCATGTTTTACCTATTTCGAACAGAATTAATCCGGAACCGTATTTAGACACAAAACGTGACAGAATCAAAATTTATGTAAAGAAACCTATTTTTTTTTTTTTTTTTTGACAATAAAATACTTTTATTGGTTATTTAACAGATTTTTGCTTATTTTTATAAACACCGTATAGTATATTGTGTTGTGAATATGTATTTTTCATTCATTGAATGAATAAAGATTTAGGAATAAAACATGCTTACGTCCATCATTTTCATTCATTTTTCTATTCAAAATGCTAGACGCATAGCATCAATTCTAGTAATTTTCTGATTACACCCGTGGGAGGTTTAAAAAACTGCTTAATCAAATTTCACTGCCCCGTGCCTTTAGCTGCACATATCTGAATACTGGTTGTAATGAAAGATAATCATGCGGGGGGGGGGGGGTTTCCCAATATCTGGATACTGCTTTTAGGTACCTACGTGTTAAAATTGTTCGAGGTATAAAATTCTTAATCGATACCAGTTCATGAACAAATCACAACTTTTCCTCAGATAAAAAGGTCTGGTGCATAAATTTGGTAACAAAACATGCGCATATGGTACATATAGAAAGATAATGCAGGTTTCATGGACAAAGTATTCGAAAAAAATATAATAATTTTTTATACACTGCAATCTGGGACTCCATGACATACCGAGAAGAAGAATGTACAGTATTCATTTCTAACAGCCCAGAGGAAAATTTTCGGATAACTAACAACAGCCACTCAGCACAACATCCAATGGATGACTTTTACTTTCCCCTTAAACGTGACTCCCCCCATTTTTTACCATTTACGCATGAATATACACGATAAAGTAAAACGCTAAAACGCGAAGTGCAATTACGAAGAAAAATTCTCAGTTATTCAGCAAGGAGAAGAAATAAAAAAAAACGACAGGGATATGATAACAAGAAAATCTGAAGAACAGAGAGGAAAGAGAATGGTTAGGCTCTTATGAACGAAACAGTCACATGCACGTTAAAAAAAAGAGGAATAAAAAAAAAAAAGATAACGGGGAAAGATCATACAAGGTATTTTTAAGGAAATACGGATGCATGTCGGAGGAGGCGGGGAAGGATACAATCATGTGTCCACAGGTGAAGTCTGACAAGACTTGATTTGATAGAGGTCTGTCTACTTTTAGTCAGTGTGTGTGTGAGCTTCATCTACCTACAACCACAGAGGGGAGCCATGTTAAAACGTGAAATGCTTAGCGTTATCATTGAGTCAGCACTACAGCAGTCCTACGTGAAGTCTGAGAGAGGAGTGCTTCATTTCAAGGTGGTCCAACCCAGGTACGTCCAGCCCATTACACCAGTACTACGTTTACGCTTAAAAATAAAGCAGATTTATTTTTTATTTTTTCATATTGACAAACAAGACAGTTGGCGACATCGTACAGGAGATAAAGGCGCGATTGTGAAATCAAGCAGCCAATGCTAGTGATACGAAGAGACAGGGAGAAAAATAACGAACCAATGAAACTTGTTTTTCAAAATAGAGCAATGGTGAGAAAGATGGGGAAAAAAGTCAATTCTTATATAAGCTCATGGTAGTGCAGGTAGGTAAATACTAATGAAAGATGGATGATTTTGCAGCGGTATATTTCATATAAATGTGTACGTGATAAAAAAAGGGGGATGATCACATTTCTGAATTTTCCCTGGAGATTTCCCTACAATATCTTTCTTCGAATGATTAATCACTTGAACTGAATCAAAGAACAGGAAAATACAGTAATATAAAAAAATCTTACAAAGTGAGTTAAACTAATAAAGCCTATTACGTTCAGAGTAAACACTGTAAACATGATATAGAACCGAGTGGCCCAGAAGTCCTAACCCTTTTGAAAAAAAAATTAAAAACAGCTATTACAGATAGAGACAAACGGCTTGAAGCATTTGAAAGAGTAGAGATTTTGAAGTTTTTTCTTTTTTACTTACAACGAAATTTCTGCATAGACACCTTTAGGAAGATGTCAAGGGTATATAGCATTTTTTGCTATGTTATTTGTAACATGGATGTTAAAAATAATGGAAGTAAAAAAAATACTTGAAAAATAATAATTTATTGATTTTATTTCTGTTGGGCTGTTGCCAAGAAACATTTTAATTGAATTTGTGGATTCTTTTTTATTTTTCATATCTGTACTTGCATGAAATTCTGGGTAAACCAGAAGTCCTGACCTGTTTTTAAAAAACATATTTTAAAAAAGCTGCTAAAAATGACACAAACGGCTTAAAGCATTTTAAAGAAGGGAGGGCATCGGTGTTTTAATTGTCATTTCCATCTATTTTACTGCTATTCTTACTTTCATTTTTTGTAACACCTATGTTACAAACACCACGGCAAGAAATGCTATATAGACTTGACATTTTCCAAGTCACTGAAGGCGTGTGTATGTCGTTTTTCTATCTTTAATAGCTTTTTAAATATTTTTTTTAAAGGGGGTTAGGACTTCTGAACCACCCTATACAAACTGTTCTTTTGCACAGGATATTACGATTATTTTCCTCCCCCATGGCCATAATAGGTTGGGAGACAGAGGATTCTCAGGAATCAGATCTTCCCTACGAAATGTGAGGATTTTCACTGGGTATCGTTAGCGTAACTGCAGATATTCACGTGGTCAAGCTTGCAATGGGCCTCGTTTGTTCCATCCCCTTTCCTTCAAGAAAAATCATTTCTACCGTGGTGGTTCTACCCACGGACATATGTATATATAAGCAGGATTGACCTTTGAAGGGGGCACAAAAGACTTGGGAAAGAGCGCCAAAATTTCTTTCCGAAAAGTTACCACCCTTCAAAAAAATTTAAGTTAACAGAAATTGGTAAATATAGCATATAAAGGGTATTTTCTTTCTATTTTTCAATTTTTTAAGCGAAATATTTAATTTTTTTTCTTATAATTTTTGATCCGTTACGGGGGGGGGGGGCACTGCTTCCCTGAGCAACCCTTCGCCTCTAGTTCTTCCCCCAACTTAAAATACAAAAATATAAGTATCTGGGTGTTCCACGTTACCCT
Source organism: Pholcus phalangioides (assembly GCF_987345545.1). Lineage (NCBI taxonomy): Eukaryota > Metazoa > Arthropoda > Arachnida > Araneae > Pholcidae > Pholcus > Pholcus phalangioides. The sequence goes on along the minus strand of NW_028301612.1, from coordinate 4,391,976 downwards.
GGACAAACAGGAAATCCCTCCCTTCAATTATCCACTGTCGAATCATTGCGCTCCTGAATGAATTCGAGACTTTTCTTGTTAGCTACAGACAGCAACGGAGTTCGAACTGTGTGTGGCCCCTTCGGCTTCCACATTTCATTGTACGGAGAACAGTGCGTTTAGAGATCTTTTGAGACGATCCTTGATTAAGATCTGCTGAAATGTACTGCTCTATTACCATTCTGTTTTTATAGGTCTGGAGATTCTCCGTTCCGCACGAGCATTCACCATTCGGTGATGACCGCAAGTTGGACGTTGAGACCCAGTTTTTTCCTGACAGTCCCATATTTAACACTTTCATCTTAACTGCAACTGAGTTGTAGCTATTGAGCATTTCACAAATGCACCATTTCGCTGATTCTCGCTCCATAGCTCTGAGCGCCTACAATCATCCCACGTGTTTGAAAAAACGTCTGTCATTTCATGTTTCTTGCCCCCCCCCCCCAATTTATCTTCACAAACAATTCACTATTATCTCAGAAACTACGTTTTCCTTTTTTTTACACCAGCCTAGTCTTCCAGCGACAACAGTGTAACGCCTTAACTCATTTGCTTAAACTATCAGGTGGCCATAATAAAGTAGCCAGTAGCCACTCAGTGTATATACTGCAGGGCTCGACAAATCCCAGATGCCAGGTTGCCATGGCAATAAAAAATTGCTACTGCCGCTCAAAATTTCCTTACTGGTAGTTATTAAATAGCAGGCTGAGAGCAGCAAAAATGTCTGGAATTTATAGCAGCATATCTGTCAACATAAAAGAGGGTAACTATGCCCTGAAAAGTCAAAACAAGCATTCTTTCAGACCTCCTTCTTCAGGTAAACATTTTTTGGCACCTGGATTTTTTCGCGATTTGTCCAGCCCTGGTATACTGTCTATATACAGCGTGGGCAAAAAGTCCGTAGAAACTTTAAAAATGAATAAAAACCGGAAAAATCTTATATATAAATGTGAAAGTATGTATGTATGTATGTATGTATGTATGTATGTATGTATGCTCTTTATACAAATCTACAGTTTTAGACCGATCGTCGCCAGATTTTGCATATATACCAAACAGGACCGGGATTGAGCCGTAGGCTACTTTAAAAGTTCGTCAGAGCTGGGCAAATGCCCGAAATGGGCGAAAAACTGTCGGGCAACAATGGTTTTGGGGGCCTCAACAATCACTTTCGGAACGTTTACTTTGGTTACCGTGGTTCCCAACAATGCGTTTCAGACGTGTATATGTCTTTACAATGGTTTGTCACATCTTTAACACTGCCATCATTACAGTTTATTCCTTTATAATGGTTTGGCTCTTTTCCAATACTCCCAGTAATTAAAAAAAAACCCTGGAAGCGCCAGATATTTTTGCTTGCATGTATACAGGGTGTCCTGTAAGTGCTAATGTGGCCTTTATCTCATCAACCACCCATCGTTGAGGTATAGTTTCAATTTAAAAAGTGCTTAAAAGGAGTTTGAATAATATTCGCTGTAGAAGCTGGACATATGGCGTGACTAACAACAGAGAACAACAACTACGGCGATAAAACTGGGAATAAAAATGTTCAACGCCAGCTGATGAACTCAATGCTTGCCTCAAATCATCAGCACTCTACTTCACCAAACACCAACTCTGGCCATATCGCTACATTGCAATTTACTGCCATTAGTGAGATGGGTTGGAAGTGAAGGTGGTGTGCTGTCTATCGGTGGTCGCCTCGAGTTTGTTAGGACATCAACACTCTGGCATGAAGCTAAAAAATTATCATTATCCACCAACATGCGAGCTCAACTGCAAAATGACTCAGCACTGCTATCATTTTCACATCAGTTGATCAAACTTGGCAATGGAAGAATTCCCGTAGACCCAAGCACTAGACTGATAACGTTCCCAACTGGATTTTGCCAGTTATTATATATATAAACTCAGTTCAAGAACTTGCAGACCACGTTTTCCCAAACATTCAACAAAATCACCGAAACCATGAGTGGCTTTGTGAGAGTGCGATTCTGGCACCGAAAAATGGCAGTGTGAACAAGATCAACGGAAAAATCCTAAAAATTATTTCGGGAGACTCCACATCTTACAAATCGGTTGACACTGTCACAGACACAGCGCAGACAGTTCTGTATCCTGCAGAATGTCTGAACTCTTTGGATATTCCGGGTGTGCCACCACACAACTTGACCCTCAAAGTCGGAGCACCTATAATGATTTTGAGAAATTTGGAAACACCAATGCTCTGCAATAGCAACAGACTCTGCGTGAAGAAATTGCACAATTACATCATCGAAGCAACGATTCTAACTGGATGTGCCAAAAGAAGACGTCTTCATTCCACGTACCCCAATTATCACTGGAGAAATGTCATTCACTTTCAAGCGATTACAGTTCCCGATTCGTTTAGCTTTTGCCATGACAATCAACAAAGCGCAAGGCCAGTCGTTAGGCCAGTGGCAGGTATCAACTTACTTGAGCCCTGTTTTTCACACGGACACCTTTTCGTCGCCTGTTCGCGTGTTGGTAATAGCAAAAATTTGTACATCTACACACCAGATGGAAAAAGAAAAAGTATTGTGTATCCACAAGCGATTGCCTGAAGATTTTAATTAAAATATTTAAAAATAAAAGTAATTTTTTCTTACTTGATGCAGAAATTTTTTTGATTAAGAAGTAATTAATAAGCTATACATTTTTTACGGGGCGGGCAACGTCGCCGGGTATCAGCTAGTAACAAATAAAAAACGGTTTGCAGGGTTAGCATCGCTAGGTCACGGGAATTCTTTTAAGACGGAAAAACCTCAAAACAGCCGATAGGTGGCGCTAGTACGAGCGACTTCAGTGAAAATATGCAAGTGAGACGGCTATAAGACTTGCACTCCTAATCTACAATCAGTTCACCGTTGTAAACCGTGTATGTGTACAAGGATGTTGAAGGCGAAGGATAAAGCTCTGTTGGAGAAGTTGTTTTACATGAACCAGGAATTAACGATCATTGCCTTGCGTAAATTCCGAGTTCAGAAGAATATGAGGACTGGAAAAGGGCCTTTAACAGCGACAGGCCTCATATTGTGTTCAGCGGCTTCAGGAAACTGGAACGCCGGAGGATCGTGTAAGAGCCGGACGACCATTTTTAAGGACCTGCTGCACGCTGCCGTTGCTGGAATTGTGACTCGCCTGCAATGTGTTATCCCCTGTGGTGGTCATGTGGAACACATACTGCTGTAATAAAACGATTTGGAGGCATTCTGTTGGTTATTTGCGTATCTTTTCTTTGACTTGTCGCCTATCGGTTGTTTTATGAGGTTTTTCCTGTCTCAAAAAAAAATTCCCGTGACCTAGCGATGCTAACCCTGAAAACCGTTTTTTATTTCGGTTATTTTTCCGGTTTTTATAAATTTTTAAAGTTTTTACGGACTTTTTGCCCACCCGGTATTTATTATTACTTTATTTATTTATACAGAGATGGACGACAGAAGAAAAATGCAAACACACAAATGCAACAAACTAAAAAAAATACGAGTGGAACAATAGAAATACATACGGAAAAGCATAATATGAAAATTCAATACTCACACATAACTTTTAAGCAATCTCTTATAGTTGATGCTTAATTCCTAGCTTCCCGCCCCTCTGGGCATACGCTGGTTCTCTTATAGTTGAAATGAACATATCGGGTTTCACATCGCACTGATTATATATATTGCACATCTCAAAAGTAGGAGACCGTCGTAAAATATTTGTTCGGGGTTTAGGGAGGCGAACTTTTCGCCTCCCTAATTGGAAAAAGAGGCCTATTTCCGATTGGCACAGAAAAATCAACGAGTTGAAGAAGGTAGCAGTCATCAATTATATTCTTGACAATTTTATACAAAAAGCGAAGGTAACTACTACTTCTTCGGCATTCCAATGATTGCAAATGGAAAAAACGTCGCAGTTCAGTTGTACTTACGTCATTGATGTAGACGTGAAATTGCCTGTAAAACATGTAACGTTCTGGACTCTTTCTACAATCAGTGAGTCTAGATTGTTGTGAGGAATCCATATAATAGTGGAGTACTCTAGTTTCGGGAGCACATAAGTCCTGAAAATTGTCGCGATTGATTTGAAATTATTGCTGCTCCTCACAACAAATCCTAGCAGTTTTAAGCATATTTATTGGTGATAGTTATCAATAATTAGAATAACTGATACATCCGTCGTGTGTCGTAACAGAAATACGGAATGCGTCCATTTGGCTGAAGATTTCAACTAGGACTTATTTTTGGGGTAGGTATTTTCAGGGAAACATGGTAGTGTTTTACTAATGCACATATGCACCTCGTAAATATTCTTCTGAAAAATTGATATTTAATTCATACCAGAAAGTGTTGTGTGCCAAACGGTTTTTTTGTTTATTCTTTTACTTCCATCCACGCACAATCTGGTTCCGACGACAGCCCACCGCCTTCCGTTATACAAAATCCAAGAGCCTTTTTGACGTACCGATTGTCGGTCGACCCTCGAAAGTACAAGTTTCGTCTCTCATCTCCTCACAAATACAACGCCACAACAGGCAAAATGCCCAACGAGGTGATTGAGAAAAAGATGCCCATAAAAATATGGATGTCATATATTTGAAAATACTACAGCAACCCAATTAAAAATGTAATTAACAAAAATTATAAACAATATATACACATGATAAAATATTATACAATGCCCATAAAGAATACTTATGGTTGTCTTACTCTAAGTATGGATAGAGCTTCTCGATTTACCCCAACATGCTTATCGTATTTCTTTTTAAACGTGTCAATTGTGTTACGATTTACTACCTCCGGGGGTAAGATATTCCATTTATTAACAACCCTATTAGAGAAAAATTCCCCTTGTAAAAACAGTCGTTGGCGGTGTACTAAAAGTTCATGGTCCATCCTATCCATCCCATTGAAAATTTTGAAAACTTCGATCATATCTCCTCGACACCTGCGTTCATCCAATGCAAACATATTCAAAAAATGAAGTCTCTCTTCATAACTCAAGCCCCGTGTGCCAATAAGAACACGCGTAGCTCTTCTCTGCACCCCTTTAACCAAGTCTATGTCCCTCTGTAGGTATGGTCTCCAAAACCTTACAGCATACTCCAGTCCAGGACGAACTAAGCCTCGAAAAAGCGGAAGAATTACTTTAGGAGAACGCGAAAAGACCTTTTTGAAAATAAGACCAAGCATTCTTTTCGCTTTTTTGATCACCGCCGAACAATGTTCAGAAAACCTAAGCCGCTCGTCAATGAGAATTCCCGAATCAGTGACCCTAGTTGCATCCGTGATAGTGACACTATTCAACTCGTAAGAGAACCGTGGGTTGTTCGAACCATTGCAACATGTTATGCCATTCCTACTATACGAGAACTCGTCAAATCGCTCGTAACTTTAGCATGTAGATGTACCCGTTAACGTATTTATGATGTCCGAGACATGAGTGACACGAGTTCAAATTGCTGTCACCTGTTTGCAAATTGAAAGTGGAAGATTCCCAATTTTTTTTTCGGTGAGTATAATGTTGCGGGTTTTCCTGATCTCTGTAGGTAGGCTTTTTCAAATGGGGATTTTAAAAATATTTATAAAATGTCAAATATAAAATATTTATCAACGTCTGTACACGTTCAATTTCTTCTAGAACGTGAACTCGGAATACATACATTTTTTCCAAAAAGGTGCACCACCGGTTCGGCACGAAAATTTATATTTTCCAAAAAGAAGTGAACAGTGATTTCTTTGGTTTATGTCTCTGGTAAAGCAGGTAGTATCGCAAAAATTAAGAAATTAAATCGAATGGTGTTGTGCAGCTACAAATGACCGTGCTGAGTATAAGTTATTTTATCGTAAGTTCAAGGAATGTGTCTATGGAAAGTGTATATGAATTATAAAATCCATGAAATAAAAGGAACAAAAAAAAACTAACATGTATCAGCGTACTATTATCAGCTGATGGAAGAATGAAAGAAAAAAAACTTTTCCAGTTACCACCCTCTAAGCCTTTGCAGCAAAACTGGAGGAGGGAGTGGAGTTGTTTTTTGGTCACAACTTACGTCCATGGAGAGCAATTAATAACATAGTCAAACAAGAAGTTCAATAGTGCAACAAGGTACGTATAGGATATTACTATCATCATGGAATAGTCTGCACAGTGGGAGAAACAGAATACTACGACCACCTGCAGAGCAAGAATAAATATTGGGGTTGAAACAAATCCCTGACAAGCCATTTCGAAGTGGCTATTGCCTTGTTATGTATTGCACCAAAAAAAACGGAATGAAGCGCACTTACAGCGTACGAGCGACGATAAATCAAGGGAGAGGTACATTCTGTGCGACAACTCGCAGAACAAACATACATTAAATATCACCGCGCAAATTAAAAGAAAGGGGGTAAAGAAAAAAAAATTATCTCGGATAAATGGAATGTCATAAAGAAACGTTCATGGGGAAATGGGAAGCCGTAAACTTTGTATGACTATCACAAGCAATCCATTTAGTCTGTGGTGATTGGGCTTTTCCATTTTAATGAAACGGGGAATAAAAATGTTCTATATCGCGAACTACCAGTAGCACTAATTTTATTAGTATACGCTGCAAAACATCGATTCCGTTCTCCCCATGATGCCCATTTTTACCATCTAGTTCCTGTAGTGAGAGAAACGTGATGGTTTTCTGAAAATCAGAGGTGTTTTTTTGGGCTCGGGTGGGTTTTCGAGGTGTGTCATTGAGGCATTTAAAATAAAAATACCAAAGGAAAGAAAAAAAAACAACTCGAATTTGGTAACAGAGAAAACATCTTATTGGCGAAAAAAATATTGGAAGATAATAAATTTTTACGCGAACGATGCTTGATCTATTATTTCCGAGCGCATATTGATCGGCTTTCAGAAATGCCAAAATCCTTGTATGTTTGATTGGTTTTCGAAAGCTGTTTCGAAGTTTCAGTATTTTTGCTTGGATATCCCATCACGATTCAAAATATTTATGACAAACAACAAAAGATAAAGATAATTTCCGCTCATTTTTAATGATCTTATAATTTCAAAGAAATCAAATTAATTTTAAAAACTTATACAAAGAGAAAATTAAAATAAAGGGGTAATTTTTTCTTTTATTCCCAATATCTACATATGTATATTACGGTCCACGTCCGAAGTCCAGTATATTGGAGAATCGGCCGACCTTTTCATGAAGACACTAGCGTTCGACTTGGACCATTATATGTATGCATTAAACTGAAATTCCGATGAATATTTGAAATAATTTTTGCCCCGAGCGGCAAAACTTCTAGTTACGGCCCTGATAGTAGATATCAACAACCTCTCCGCAAAATGTGAGAAAATGATTAATATAAACATACAGGGTGTCCTGCAAATCCTAACTCGGTCTTCATCTCATTAACTGTTCGTCGTAGAGGAACGATTCCAATTTGAAAAATGGCCATAATGTGTGAAAAAATCACCATGTGCCAGTTTTGAGAGTGATAATGCAATGTGTTACAATATAAAAGATCAAAATTTTTATATGGACACCCTGTCCTAAAAAACTAAATGAGAAACTTGTTGCCCTGTCTCTCCTGAGGCCAAAAAAAAGAAGGAAAAAAGTCACGAATCTTTTAGCGTAAATAGAATTTTTAAAAGCAATAGAGAATGCGAATGCTCTGAGATGTTTGAGTTCAAAAATCGGAGGAAAGTCGTGAACAGACAACGATTCCTTACCTAATTTATGCTCTTCTTTCCCAACTTTTCGCCCATTTTCGAATTCAAATATCTCCGCGAATATTTCACTTTGTGATATTTCACGAACGGAATTTTTTTTTTTACCTCAGAAGAGACAGAGCAACAACTTTCTAACTGGATTTTTTAGGACAGGGTGTCCGTATGAAAATTTGGGTCTTTTATTTGGGGTCACGCTGAACATCTTTTATTTTGTGAGACACACATTCTGAGTATTTTTTAAATTTGAGCTATTTCTCTATGACGAATGGTTGATGAAATAAAGACCGAATTAGGACCTACAGGACACCCTGCATATCAACATGGTTAAGTCTTTGATTTAATTCTATCACTTTGGTCTTGAAACACCAGTTATACCCCTCCGATCCGAAAGAAATTTTTGGCTATAATAGAACAACACACTAAAGAAAGAACAAAACAAAAATAATAGAAAAACACTGCTTTAATTCGACAAAGCAGACCAAAGTTCACACATATTACTATCATTTTTCTCACAACTTAACTACACCATAAATGTTATCACTTGAATGATAAGAATTCACATATGAATTCACTATTCACTAAGAATTCACTATTTAAAAATTTATAATAGTCAAAAGACAACTACGCGCGTAACAGCAAACTTGACAAGTATAAACGTTCAATCTTTTTGTAGATGCATTTTTGAGCGAATATAAGAGAATTTCGAGTAAGATTTTAAAAATTTTGATCGTACAAATAGCTTGAAAATAGAACGATTTTTGATTATGCACGCTTGTATAAGCTGCGCTCGTACAAGCGAAGCTGAAAGTGCGTACCATGCAGGTAGCTTTTACCAGTCTTCACTCTTCAAAGCTCTGCTCGGTGTTGGTATTTTTGTTGGCGTTTTTTGTCCGTATACAAGGAAACCAAACCGAGCGCATCATCGCCCGAGCTCGACACATTCCAATGTATAAACGGGTGCTTGTGAAAGCATACAAGCATACTTCTTACGTATAGTCGAAATGGAAATTAGCCATGCTTGCTTGTACAAAAATATTGAACGTGCATGATTTTCAAGCTAGCAGTTACGTGTATACACGCATTAAAATATGAAACATTTCAATGTACTTACATACTGCAGATTGTCATGTGTATTCGAACAGGATCAGCACAGCGAAATTCAGGCAGAACAAAAGCATTAACAGCAGGTATATTCATAGTCATATCAAGAATGAGAGAGCGAAAAAAAAAAACCATGATCAACAAAGAAGAGAAACGTTCATATACTATTTATCTGTAAATGTGCCCGCAAATTAATCACCTTACTTAAGACTAATCGACATGGCCCCACAAAAGCACCAATATTTTGCTTATTAAAAAAATTTGATCTTTCATTTCTTCAATTTCAATCAACTTTAGAAATTTTTCCAAATACCAATACTTTACATGAAATTTAAATGTTTTATAATTATGCATCATGGAATATCTGAATCCATCCACTCATGTGTCATTTAACACAGACCAGAATATTAAATAATTTTACTTTTCTTAAAGGAATGCATAAGAGTTATACTCACAGAATTCAAGTCCTACAGATTTTCCAAGTAAGGCGCAACATGCAATTAAAATAAACAAAAAAAAGTGTCAAAATTAATTATCGGGGGGAGGCAGACATAGAATATTCTGTAAACTCAAATGTAACATCAATATCAGAGAAAAAAAGATATTAAAAAAAAAACACAACGAATACCAATTTTTTTCTATCAAAAAAATCCATATGTACAAATGTGTAGATTAACGACAAAGATTCGACAATTATATATTCAACATTAATATATTTATAAGTAATATTTTTCGTTTGTATCGCAAAACTGTCTTTTCAAGCCCTATGATAGGGTAATTAATTAGAGCCCTATCCGATTAGGAACTTCTAGAAGCGTGGTGCACGTACCCATGAGAAATACATGAAAAGATATGCAACGGTGAGTGAAAAATGATCGGTAATACTGGAGGGGGGGGGGGAAATAGTAAAATCATAAAGAAACTAAAAGCACTGCATGCAGCACAATGTGCAAGAGAGTGCAAGCTTCCCAAGCACTTTTAGAATTGCACATATTTCTAGTTGTATACAAGCCTCATACGCATTTCTTGGGATAAGCAAGCCGCCTACACTTTTAAAAGTGTACCCACATTTCTTATTCGTTTCCAAGGTGTGATATGAGCAAGAAAAGGTTGGGAGCTACTTGAAGAAACAAATTCATACCCGAACCGGAATTCCGACATACATATGCAAATACGAGGCATGTGAGTTAACTACTCTGCTTCCGGGCAGACATTAAACTAAAGATCGAATCATAATGAATAATCATAAATGAATCAATATCATAACGGTTAAAAGAAATTCTTGAAAAGATTAAAGAAAAGCTAGACAAAATTTCTTTCGTTTTTTAATGAAATTTGAAGGTTTTACCAGTGTTCTGGTTTTCAGCGTAGGAATTAAAGATCAGATGGTTTAATATAAATGACTACCAAATCTAGATATTCGCAGTGGTATCCTGATGGACTGGTGTCACTCGCTAACACACATATGCACACGCACGAGAAAATTTATATGCGTTGCACGTAAGAAGCAACGATATAGCAAACTTCAAAAATGAAGATTACGTCCATTTTTTTAATCTTTGTTTACAATTTAGCTTCACTATTTTTTCTTCTTTCTTCCTCCCCCCCCCCCTCCAAAAAAATGCCTAATTACCACATGAAGATTAAGCTGGAGGAACAGGCTCTGGAAGCAAATTTAGGCCAAACGATAGACATCTCAACTGGGATGTCAAACCCAATCAATGAACTAACTGTGCGCACGACAGAAAACCAGATAGGGATGATGCTAAGGGCACGACATCTGCCATCCACTTGCTCTAAAGTAAAAATACCGGGGTTACCAACGCTAGATTAGAAACTAACACAACACTATACTTTTGCGGAAGAGAGGAGAGTGGCTGTGTGTTGGAAAAGATTAGGAAAAATAGTCATCTGAATATTTTCGAGATGAGCATATGATGGATACACCAAGACGACGAAGCGGAAAGCTCAGAACGCGATTTAAAAAAAAAATCGTAAAGTAGTTTTTTGTCATTTCGGAGCCAATATGACCAGCTCAGATAATTACTTCACCAAACACCAACTCTGGCCATATCGCTATATTGCAATTTACTGCCATTAATGACATGGGTCGAAATGAAGGCGCTGTCTATTGGTGGTCGCCTCAAGTTCGTTAGGGAAAATATCTAATCTTTATCCTTCTTCGGTCCGAACCCGGGTCCGTGAAAGCAACCTTCACGGTGGTAGACGAGCATCTTACCACCGCGCCACTTGGGCGCACTCAGATAATTACTGACCACTGCACATTTACGGTCAGTGATGTGACGTGAAACAAAATTTTACTATAAACCAAGTGCTTACGAGGAAAGTAATGCATCCCTATAAGAAATATATACAGTCAAGTTAGAAAACCGAAATTTACATTTGCATTTCCGTTACCTAAAACTTTATTCTTGAGCATATCGGTGGAAAAAAAATTGCATAAAGTAGAAACGCGACCTAAAGGAATTGTTTCAAAAAAATTAGAACAGATGGCTTAAAACGGATTATTATATGAATATTTTGATGCAAATTTACATCAACTTGATCGAATAAGTGTTTTGTCTTTCCTGGTTTCGTATGTAAACCTAGAATAGTTCACCTTCGTATTACGGGTAGAAAAGCGAGCCATTTCTGTAAACGCAAAATTGCATGTGTATTTGCTTGGATGGTATGAGAAAAAAATTCTGCTCTTCAATATATAGCGCGATGATGCTATGGGGCCGTTCAAGTATTACGTAAGCAAATTTTTACCCCCTCCCCTTGTCAGCAAAAGTCAGTAAAACGCTTATTCCCCCCCCCCTCCCTCTTGTCAGCAAAATTTCGTCATCAGCTCTGCCCCTCAGAATCCTCACTCATATTTTCATAAAGGGTGGTTGATGCCGTAAGCATTATCCGAACCCCCCCCCCTCCCCCCTTGTTATCAAAAGTCAGCAAATCGGAAACACCCCCCCCCCCCCCCATCGATGATGACGTAATACTTGAACGGCCCCTATTCATGGCTGAGGTTCAATTCAGATCTGTGACGGTGACATCAATTGAAAGACTTGATGCAAAAATTCATGATCAAGACTCAAAGATGGCCATATTATATTGTATTCGTACAATATATCAGCACGCGTTTTCTCATAGTGCCCAAGCAAATACATAAGTAATTTTGAATTTGCAGATTTTGGCCCGTTTTTCAACCCGTAATGCGAATATTGAACTATTCTAGATTGACATACATCAACACTTATTCGATCAAACTGATGTAAATTTGCATGAAAATATTTATGCAATAATCCGTTGTCAGTCAGATGTTCTAATTTTTTTGAAACAGAGAGGAAAAAATAACTTGGCATTTTAGGACGAATTCAATCTACTTTAAGCACATTTTTTACCATCGATATGCTCAAGAATGACCGCTTAGAATATGAAAATGCAGTTCACAGCCGTACTGTAAATTTCGGCTTTCTAACTTGAGCATTTCATTAATTGCGCTCATAAATTTCTGGGGCGTTTTAACTTTTTTGAAATAAACGTGTATATATAAAAAAGAATAATGTAGGTTGAAGAGGAACCTGACAAAATATTTCAGGTCCTCGTATTGTTTTTCTGGAAATTGTGATGTTAAAACTACAACCGATTTGAGTTAACTATGCATTCAATATCTATTCGAGCGTTAACTGTCGCTGATTCAATCTGACAGCTGATGAATGAGCAAAAATTCTAACGACGACACGATGTCCTGAGGGAGGTCTGACACAAGTGATCGTAAACCAAACTGTGTGCACATACAGGGCCAAAGGGAAATGAAGGATGAGCAAAAAATAAACATCGAAACGAAGGTGGAATGAAGAATAGTTTGTTGCTCTCCTTCCTTCCTCCGACTTTAGTGTTACAGGGAATACAACTTCATGAGGGTTTTACAAACTTTCAGTCAGGTATAACAACTGCGGGGTGTAATAATAACTCATGCCTCCAGCGGCGATGTTTGGACATCATTTGAAGAGGTTCCAAACGTGAGGGGCATATGATTTCTCTTAAACTCCTCGTCGTTACTCTTGTAAAGCAAGTAAAATATATGCCTCAATAAAATAGCCAAAGCATACAATAATAAAAGAAAAAGATCCCGGAGAGAGAGAATTTTTTACCACCAACAAGCAATAGAAAATGAACTTCGGACACGTAAAACCAAATGCACATTTTCTACACACCGTTCATCCAATTGTGTACTTGTGAATACAGATAGGACCAATTGCCATATATTATTACTTTCAAAAAATTTTATATTCACGTATTCGGAAACAACATTGACCACATTATCAATTCTGCCGAGAAAAAAAATTTGGCGTCGCCATTTGCTGCGCATCAAAATACGTTCCGTCAGTCTATGCGCCATTTCTCTTTCACAAGTGAAGGACACTTGAAACCGATTTATTTTTTAAAATAACTTTATCTAATTTTAAATCATTTTATTCACACATCTGTGTATGTGTCAGGAAAGATTACTTGCAAAGAACCAAGGGATATTCGTAATATTCGTCCATAAAAGATAAATTTGAAGCAGGGTACTAAACCTTGTTTTGCACGGACACTTTGTGCCAGTAAGGCGAAGACCATGGATCCCTTCATCGAATAATATTCAACAAGTAATAGTAAAAACAATAACCTAATTCGAGGATGTGTCACTCCGCTATCCATACGAAGGTTTTTAACAGCTGGCTGATGCGAAAATATATTTTGGGAAGAGAAAATTCAACTGTCCCTGCGGGGAATCGAACCCTTTCATTTTCCGGGTGAACGCCCTAGACTACAGAGGCAAGGAATATCTCAATCTTTTCTTGGAGCTCGCGTGCATTGAACGGGTCCGTACATGGACGGTCGGACTTAACTCAGACCAACGCTCACAATTGCTGACAATGCCACCAGATAGCGACTTATCCGAGGATGTTACTCTCCGCTATCCATACGAAGGTTTTTAACAGCTGGCTGATGCGAAGATATACAGGGTGATTATAAAAAAACTATCCCGACATATGGGCCCCTAACTATCATACCATTCACAGAAACTGAATGAAATTTTGGCATAAGGTATTTTGATGTATGCGCTCAAGAATGATATGGAAAACAACAGTGTCACTAACAGTTACGGTTACAGTGAGAAAATTTCGAAAATATCAAATGGCAACACCAAGTTTTTTGTATTGGAATGTGATCTCCATTGTGAAAACCCCTAAATAGCGTTCAAACGGCAACTGTAGCATGAAAATCACCGGCGGTAGATAGGCTAAAAGTGAGGACAACCAATAAGGACAGAGAAGCAGCATAAAATAAAGCATTTTATTGTGTTTCACAAATTTTCCACATGACCTTGTGGAGGTCTAATCAGGCTGGCATCTCAGCCGAAGAAACGGTGTGACGAATGAAACGAACATTAATACTCTGGTGCACGGCAAAGTCCTTTTTACTTTTTCCTTGCCTAGCTCCGGGGATTTTCGTGCTACAGGTACCATTCCAACGCTATTTAGTGTTTTTCAGTATGGAGATCGCATTCCAATACAAAAAACTTGGTGTTGCCATTTGATATGTTCGAAATTTTCTCACTGTAACCGTAACTGTTAGAGTGACACTGTTGTTTTCCATATCATTCTTGAGCGCATACCTCAAAATACCTTATGCCAAAATTTCATTCAGTTTCTGTGAATGGTATGATAGTTAGGGGCCCATATGTCGGGATAGTTTTTTTATAATCACCCCGTATTTTAGAAAGAGAAATAACCTAATTGTTTCTCAAACTCACGAAACCCCCCCCCCCCCGGAAATCTGTCTAAGGACTCCAAAGGGGTTGTGGACACTTGGCAAGAACCACTAATCTAAAAAGCATTCATTTCTGAGCAGTAGAAAAATAAACACGGAATCTAACATTGATGAAACCGGCTTTCAAAGGCATACTTGTATCGCCACTTTGTGTCAGTCATTTTCAAAGTTCAATTCATAAAACCGGGGTGGAGGGAGGAATAATCGACTTCCGGAACAGGATAGAAATGTTGTCACGCAAACGTTACATGAATATAGATTTGATAGCAAGAATAATGGCGTGGTAATGTTGGCGCATTAGTAGCATCGTGTCATACAAAACCCTCAATCCAAAACATAAGATATTAGGCGATCACCTGGTGCTCTGTAATGAAGGCCAAACATATATATACATCGAACGAGATTTGAAAATTCTCCATTTATACTTTTGTTTTTCATAGCGGAAGCGCGAATTTTCTCACGCTTTTAAATCCATGTCTTTACCAACTCTCTGCGGTGTATGTTTTTACCCATTTCCAGCGAACGATTTCAAACAGCATATAATGGATTGGTGTGCATGTATCCATAGAAATCAAGCATATTTATTCTTTACACCGAGCTTTACTCCGTTGTTAGTACTCCAACCGTTTCAATCATTATTATTTGGTAATGAAACAGAACAGCCCCAGCTGCTACGCTAGGAAGAGGTATGCGTAGAAACCGATGCTCGACATAAACTTTTTTTCAATTCTGAAACTAGCTTTGAATGACACAAACGAATGTTTTAAATAAAACAGATCGACTATCAGAAATGCTCATTTCAAATTGACTGCAGGTGTTATACAATACTCACCAAAAAAGAAAATATATTTACCGGACATTAAGTAGAAACCGCGTCAAATTGGAAAGCGAGGGAATCATACTTTACTATGTACGTTGTTGTCAAGCATATACAGATTTAATGCTTTCAAAGCAAATCATTGCCATCCCAAAAGTTCTGAGGGTTTTTGGTAGGTGTGCACTTTGAGCCGCTGATGAGGTTTGCTAGCAAAATTTTGCTGAATCATTTCCCTGACAAAAGCTCTTAAAGAAAGGAATACTGTATAGTTGCAAATCTTGAGCTTTCGAAGCTTTTTCGATTTTTTTTCCCATGAGTTATCAAATATTTGCATATTTCTATGACTTGAACTTATACGATAAACATGTTGGGGTAAATCGAGAAACTATCCATTCTTAGAATAAGACAACCATAAGTATTCTTTATGGGCATTGTATAGTATTTTATCATGTGTATATATTGTTTATAATTTTTGTGATTGTGTTTTTAATTTGGTTGCTGTATTTTTGAAATATATGACATCCATATTTTTATGGGCATCTTTTTCTCAGTCACCTCGTTGGGCATTTTGCCTGTTGTGGCGTTGTATTTGTAAACATTTTATACACTCTCCCAGATCATTTTTCATTTCCCTGATTCTCCAGGTCACCGGGAGCTAAGGTGCGATGCACACTGAAGTGATACGACTAGCGATACGATAGCAACATCGACACGGATTTGTTAGAAACTTGAAACCAATACCGGTCCGTTTCAATGTCGCAGTCACATCGCTTTAGGCCGATCAGCGACTTGAAGCGATAAACTAGCAGCACGCAGTCGTCCGTGTTCGCAGGACTGATCCCATTGCACAGAAAGTAAGAGAACGTCATCCACTGCAAACTATCTTGAGCAGATGAGTGAGAAATCGCGATGATGCGGCTTTCAGCACGCTAGAGCGTGAAAGCTGAAAATTTCATAACTGTCGTTTATGAGTTGTCATGGTAAGTATTGGTCAATTAAACACAGTATTATTTATTTATTTACTCACAACACGAACGCCGAGTTTTTTCGTCAAATGCCCCATTAAGTACATACAATAATACAGTGCTCTGGATCAGTTTCTCGAAAAAATTTGAGTTTTTAATATTTCCTCAAGATTATTAACGAACACACTCATCTGCACGGAGTGCAGTCGTGAATTCAGTAGCGTGCACAGGTCGCTATCAGTAGACCACGTTAGACGTCCTTTGTCGTCGGATTTAATGTCAGCTGTTGCCGCTAGCGTAGATTGCCGCATGTTGTCACTTCCAGGAGACGACCGGTTTAAGTGTGTCCACTTATATCCCTCTTTGGGACAGAGTGGGAGCCATGTTCTGGAAAGGGGTGGCCTTTGTGTGCTGAGTGCACACCGAACCCATACGACAACCGATGCTATCCGCGACGCGAACGAAATCGACACCGATTGGTTAAAAAACATATTTCATGTTCTCAACCAATCCGTGACGATTTCGTTACTATGCGTAAGGGTACGAACATAATGCACACTTGTTTCCGATCCTGCGAATCAACGCCGTTACGGAGATTAAAAAAAAACCTGAAAAAAAAAGGGAATGTCAGGTTTTTTAACTAATCCGTATAACGGCGCCAATTTGCAGAATCGGAAACTCATCGCCCTTCTCTTTTAGAGTGGCAAAACCTGTTTTATTTTCAAAGCAAGCATCTAATCGTTAAAAAAAAAGCGGCATAGGAAACAACTATTGGCTATAACAATAATATTGGCGTCACACTTCACACAAACATGGCGGAATGAGCGAGCCTGGGTTTACAGGAGCCCTAACCCCGCTTAAAAGCGTGAGACGTCAGCATCCCTGTGTATGTTTAGGCGGCGTGTGCAATTGAAATGCGCAGAAAACTTGCCACGCTAAGAAATGGGTAGAAGGCTCTCAATCATGCGTAGGAGGTTTTGTAGCAGTAGAAATGCGTGGGGAAAACGTGTACTTCTTCAAATACATAAGAAGCTCGCGTACTCCGTCACGTATTATGCCATGAAAAATATTAATTTTTTCACACGGTTTTGCGTCCCTGCTGATTATTTTTCTTGTACCCCTGAATAACTCATCGCGTTTCCCCAGGAATTCGTGTGTTGAAGGATGGGGTATCTCTGGTATAAAATATGAGTGTGGATGTTTTGTTGCAGTGTATGAAGATATGTTGAAGGCAAGAATGGGAGAAAACCCAAACTAACCACTCCAAAATTATCATAAATTTTGAAACATTCCAGGAAGCGAAAATTCACAACCAATTCGTGATACTAGTCGGAGAAAAACTTCATAGATCAAAATTTGGTTTGTAACGGGGTATTCCACCTTCTGAAGCGTCTTAAGAATCAATTCGTAAGAAGTGTCTTAAGAATCGAGCTCCGCATGCAACCACGATGCGATTCTTGAAGGAAATTGTTAAGGTCACGTGACGATGGACAGGCCGAAAAATTTCCCTTTTAGGGAATTACGCCACTGACCAATCAGCGCTCAGCTAAAAATTAACGCCGCGTTGTTGACAAGATGGGGGGAATAGGAAAAGAAATTTTAGAATGACGCTAGCCTGAAAAAAAAAGGCGCTCATTTAAGGAATGAACATGGTTGCGAAAAAATTGATAAATACATAATGCTTTTTGAGCCATGTTGCAGTAAAAAACCCGAAACATATTCGTACTTCGTACTTAATTATTCGACATGATTCGAATCAAAGATCCTTCACACGACCACGGGGATGGAGCACATTGCCCACCCCCTCCGCAAAGAGTGGCGATGCTATATATGTTATGGTGAAAGTGATAAAGGGCTGGTGTTATGAATAATCATCGGTTATTTCGACAAGCTTGATCGATTTTTCTCACATACAGCGAATATTTCACATTTGCAGGTCATTATGCATAATCATTAATCTATGGTTAATGTGATAAATGAGTCATCGTTGTGTTTACGTTATGTATGTGAGTAAAGCTAATATTACAAGACTAACAATAATTTTTATAATATGCTTCTTGTTTACTTAAATTAGTTTTCATGGCAAAATGCGCATGGTACTGCATGAATCGCATAGCTGCTTCATGGTCAAATAAAAAATAATAGTGATCACATAATACACAGCAATAGTAAAAATTGACATCGCTTCTGTAATGTTGGCTTTTTCTACAGACATTGAAGTATGGGAAAAAACAAACGCAGCAGGAGGTTAATAATGATTTTTATATTCATGTGCAGTTACATTTTGGCCGATCAGAGTTTCTTCTCACATATTTTGTGTGAAAAATTCAATTTTTTCTCACTTTTAAGCTTAGAAAAATTGTCAAAGTATTTACGACCCGTCGATCATGATATTTATGGATTGAAAATTTGAGAATCATGCATAATCAATGGTAAATTTGATAAATGTAGCAAAATTTATCAAACTTTATCGAGATGGTCCGATTTCTACACTATTACCAACATATATATGCTCCCATGTACATAGACTCCCAACACTGTTTTCCACTCTCCGCCACAAACTTTCGATAACTTAAAAAGTTGGACGAATTTCTTATTCGGAAATAGAAATGCATCTGTTAAATATTTTTTTTAGAATATGATAGTAAATACGAAATCAGGAAAAAACAAACAAACTTTTATTAAAGAAAGAATTTAAGTCATCTCGCATGGAAGAAAAAAAAATTGTCTACTAAGAATCGAGCTAAGTGGGGTCACTCGATTCTTAACTACGGAAGGAAAACGATTCTTAGTTAAGAATGTGGTAGCAAAATTGCCTCTCGATTCTTAACTAAAGATCAAATCCGTAGTTAAGAATCAGGAGGTGGTACACCCCCAAGTTTCCTAAAAAAAAGCACCATGGTCAATCTTCCCCCCCTCCCCACCTTTTTCTTTCAGTCATCCAGAACAAATTACATATTTCTGATCGACCTTTTATTTTCGGATTATTTAATTTTTTTCGAAATGTGCAATTATTTTTGAACTTGTTTGAAATTTATGAATGAAGCTTATTGTGCGATCATTTTTGAGATTTTTTCTTTTTTACCTTGTGGATTGTTATGTGTAATTGATTTTCCCCGATGATATTGATGATATTTATATTTTTGTATTTATTAGATACAAATGTAATCTTTTTTTTCTGTTTTTGTACCACTTATTGTAATAGGCCGACGGCCTTTAATACAATTAATAAATCTATCTATCTACTTAAATAATTAAAAATTAGAATTATTGAACTTCGGTCATGGAAGAAATATTACACGGGACATTTAAATTACTTCGAGATATCAAAAATTTGAAATTTGAGGTATGAAGTTCGTGTCCGACTGAATTTTTGGGGGTTAAAGCCATACCAAGAATATGATCGTCAAATGTTATCAGTCACAGTTCTCCCAGGTTCAATCAGAGCAATCAATTATGATCATTTCTTAATTATTACTTTGTGTACTGGAAGTAAAAAATAGCCCCAAGTTTCAAGATTTATTCTATCAACGACAAAGACTCGCCATTTCTGAGACAAGGTTGAGATAAGAAAGCATTCAAAACTGAGAACTCAATAATAATGAAGCAAACGTTTTATTTGTTCATATTACCAAAGATGAAAGTTTTTCTAAAGGACTTGCACAATGAATTTTCTAATGGATTTTTCCCAGTTGATCAGTAATTAAAGAAAAAGAAAAGAAAAAAACCCGACAGTAAATGACTTGCAACCTTGACCGTACATGCTGGTAAGACAGTAAAAAAGATCAATGTTCTCTTTACTGTTATTCAAGATGACGATGAACAAACAGAAAAAAAAAAGACTGTAAATGAAATCCCTTTTTCTCTGAAGGGAGCCAGTTGTTCTACAAATAATATGTAGAAACATATTTGTTATTTTACAGCAGGTGAATCTTGTTTCGAAAACGACTCCGGTGGTTGACCGCGTTCCGTTTGTTATCATAGCAGCAACGGATTGATCGTTTTAACGACACAATCAAATT
The DNA here is from genome assembly GCF_987345545.1 of Pholcus phalangioides. Classification (NCBI taxonomy): domain Eukaryota; kingdom Metazoa; phylum Arthropoda; class Arachnida; order Araneae; family Pholcidae; genus Pholcus; species Pholcus phalangioides. The sequence goes on along the minus strand of NW_028301612.1, from coordinate 4,371,487 downwards.
ACTTCACGATAATTTATCAGCATCATTACGAGTGCGAATAAATGTCAAAACTGCAATGATTATAGGTACTTTCGGGCAAAAATAATGGGCAACGAAAGAGAAAGGGCTTTCCTTCACGTAGGAGTTTCACTTACGCTAAATCGACAAACACTAAATCCAAAAAAGGAATGTCTTCACCACCCTCTGCCCTACAACTCGTAAAAAAATAAAAGAGAATCAAAATGATTTGTATGACCCAGCAACAAACATTGATTTAACCATTAGCTACCTTTTTACTTCAGGTGAGTTCGAACAAAGGCAAGCATTACATGAGATATATACCGATTTTTTCCCCTCCCAATCACGGATAAAATGTTTAATACGAATTCCAGGTAGAAATGTTTCAGAAGCTTGTCAACATGCTTTAGCACAGAAAGTTCTCCAGTTGAAATAAATGTGACGATTTCCAAAATAGCACATTTCTCCTCTTTTCATGAAATATATATATTTTTGATCTGATAAAACACTGCCAAATTATACGGAAAATTTCAAAATATGATAGGCTAGATCCCCTTTTCTCTCTCGCCGACGACGGCACCTGAGCTCAATATAGGATGTGTTCATAGTGAAACCTTCGAAAGGCAGGCAAAGAAAAAAATTAAGTCTAGATATTAACCCACAATCCTTTTTCAAATAATAAAAACAAATTAAAGATAGAGAAAGATTTTTGTATGGAGAAATTTGCATTAAGCTGAGATGGTAGGCAAATATGGAATTAGCGCAAGATAAATAAGAGGATAAAAATCATCTTACTTTGCAATTTGCCAGCTTGGGTTCTTCTTTGAGAAGCCGCACGAGCTCGTGATAATCGGATTGGGACGCTTTCATCATCCATTCTTTTCTCCTGGGATCCAACTGAGACAGAAATTATATACACGTACACATGTGTCTATACATACTCATTTTGTAAAGAAATAAAAATATATATTCACAGGTTCAAATGAAGATACAAAATAGGGGGGGGGGGGGTTTCTGTTAACCACGTTCAAAAAATTGTGAGAAAACGACCTCGCTCACTCACTCCACCCAGATTCCCCCCCTCCACTATATTTTGCAGCTGTCAATCCACGGGAGGTCAGACTTGATAGATGCGATTAATTAAACGCTTCATTCGACACTGTCAATTTCCAGTGTCTAATTACTAAATCAATAGCTGTATTTTAAAGGGGGAAACGGGATAGAGGGGAAGAAGCGGGGCGTCAGGACCAATTATTAAATCGAAGAAGAGCACGCAAAAAAAAAAAAGAAACGGTAACGGGATATCGGAGATAGGGATAAAAGGAATTTGAGGAGAGCATAGTCTTGGTTCCTTTTTAAAATCGTAAAGCCTCCCCCACCTTCTAATTTTTATCTCGTATTGCACATTCTGGATTTTTTTTCTTTCTGTTTAGTATCAGAATTATGGGAGCCATTGAAAAGCTAAATTCCACCCCCTCTCCAAACATAACGACTTTAGTCCGAGGAACCAGTCATGCGACTTAAAAGTTCCTTTTAGTTTATGCTCGTCGGTAACAATTTCAAAATTTGTGTCGGCAAAAGCGTGCTATGCTGAACACTAACATCTTCACTATTGCACGACGACTGTGGTATGACCTGTCCGAAAATAAAATATTTCAATATGCAGCTTTTTTTGAGGAGCGGAATGCTCTTTCCAACACACTTCACATTCTAACACAAAAGAAACTTTCCGAATGTTTCGGAGAATGCTATTGCACAAAGAAAGATATGTTTCTTATTGTCATTCAGTTACAAAAGAAAAAAAAAACTTTTCCTAAATGATAATTAATCTAGGAACTTGCACTCTTGTAACCGGTGCATGAAATATTTCAAAAGAGAGAAATGTCAGTAGTGAATATTCGCGTAGACTGGAACCCGGTCTGGCAAGTGAGTACTCCGAGTAACATGTTAATTCCTTAACATAGAAAACTCGTTTCACAAACTTTCCTATTTAAATCTGTTCAATTCCACATCTTTACAATATTGATATACTTCTATGAAAATCAATTGACACGGTTCGGTATAGCGTATTTGTTTCATGAGGAATAAAGTGGTTTATAGAAGAACGTTAGTTTTCACGGCCGTCATCAAGGTTTGACGATTCCGGATAAAAAAGCCGTGGCCCAGATTAATCTATTACATTGAGGATTATAAGCAGCAGATGCAGACTAAATGTTTAGGAATGGCCATTCCTTTGAACTACATCTATCCAGACAGTAATCTCGTCTGATCAACAAAAACGTAGTTTCGAATCAAAATTTATCGTGTTTCCATAGCAAAAAGCCGCGGCTTATCCAATAAATTCTTCCCCTGACTTCTGAATTTATAGGATTCTAATTCTTATGAAAAAAAATTTATTATCAATTTATTGAAATGATGTCTGTTATGAAATTCTCAAAGAAAATTTGAACGGTAAGCTGAACGTACAGCATTTAATTCTATTTCGAGCTGTTGGTGTTTTTTTTAGTTCTTAAATGAAAATTAAATGAGGCTTTATACGAATCCACAGCGATTTAAAAGCTGCGGCACTTCTAGGAAACACTTTTTTCTAAGGTAATTTTTTGATTCGGCTTATACATCCCAGCGGCTTGCTAACTGGAAATAAAGATAGTTTAAAGAACTTGACAAATAAAGTACAGTACACAAATCACCGTCGACTTTGATTTACTCAAAGCAGTCGAGCTTTCATGCGCTGAGTTCACCATTAGCCATTTTTTTAGTCCGCGTACTTGTACAACTCGCACGTTGAGACATTTGTAACATTTTGGTATATTTAAGGCATCTGGCTGACCAGATATCTGAAATGTTGAAACTACTACACAAATTTCAATGACATTTTGAAAACTTCCAAAATGTCAACTAAAATAACATAATTTTCATATGTGGTTTTTATGTGCGTGTGTGTTTTTCGAAAGCGGAAAAATCTGCAAATGAGCGCCCCTTATCATCGAACGCGAAATAACTCGCTTGCACGGTACGTATAAAAATCCTTATCGATGCATGATGATACGGACAGGTAGCGAATTTTACAGGCTCGATACAAACGGGTAAACAACCGAAACGGAAGGCAACCATGACAACAGTGTGAAATAAGATCTATCTCAAGTCATGCCTACCACATAGGATTATTTCAAATCACCGTGTAATGTTTACACGATGTTCAACACAACCATCTTTGGTTGTTCGGATACACCTGAAATCAACATCAAGGCATTGCAGTTTTATTAACAAATTTTCCAGGAATGTAAACATGGCGCTTACCGTATTCACCGAATTAGTGTCATCTTCGTAAACACCCTACAAAAAAATTGACAAAAAATAAATAAATAATTCACAATGTTTACGCGACGATAGGTTAACTGATTAGCATATGAGTAGTAGAGAAATTCAACATCTCCCATAGGAGCTTCTACGGCCCAGAAACACACATTTTACTACTACTCATATGCATAAATACGTAAAAAGAAAGAAAATAGTAACTTCAAGAGAATGTCACCTTTTCACCGCGATTTCCAAGTCTTCTGTTGCTGCCAGTAGTGACTCCATTTCTCACACATTTTTCAGACCCGTCGAATTCAGACGCCATCTTATTCAATTTTTGGGTTTTTTCTTTAACATTCCCAAAACTGACCATATCTTTGATTTCTTCACGTCTCGGAGAGTTCTAGAGCGTTTAAAGAAGAAAGAACATTAATTGAAAGAATTTTGGAAGACAACACAATTCCCTCAATGTTTTGCAACGTTTTCTTTCACCAACTGCAGACAAAACAAAAAGATAACCTTTGTAAGATACAAGCAACCGACATTCTGTTTCAGAAAAATGATCGACAGTTACAGGAAAAGATTTCAGGGTATTATTGTTACATTAAAGACGAAAAGATAAACAGACGCAATTTCAGGAAAAGAAATCAACAACGGCTGCAGCAAATGAATCGTTTTCAGCAATACTCATGGAATGCTTTGGAAAATAGTAACATTATATCCGAAACCAAAATAAATACGGGTAGATTTAATTGAATCTAATGCGGGTAGTCGGGAATCCAAGCGATAGGGAGCGCTACTCCAGGCCAACTTGAATAGGATTGCAGCATGGGCTGATGAATGAATGAAGCATGATTTTCAGAGTTGAAAAGTACATGGCTGCTCATTTTGGTTCGAACAATCCCTGTTTCACTTACAAGTTGAATGGTATTACTATACCGGATGCAACTAGGGTTACCGATTTGGAAATTCTCATTGACGAGTGGCTTAGGTTTTTTTTTTATCAGTTTCGCAATGGCCAAAAAACAAATAGAATGTTCGGTTTGATTCTTAGTAAGGTCACTTCGCGTTCTCCCAGAATCATACTTCCGCTTTTCCGAGGATTAGTTCGTCCTGGCCTGTGTACCCCACACGATTTTGCAGACCCTATTTTCAAAAGGATATAGACTTGGTTGAAGTTACAAAGAGCCACTAGAGCACCGTTGGGTATCCAAGGCTTGAGCTATGAAGAGAGACTTGATTAGTTGAATATGTTTCCTTTCGAACAACGTAGGCGTCGCACAGTGGTACGTTTTACGGAAAACGTGGTCAAACTCTTTACTCGCCTTGAAATTCGTTGCGTATTCTTGAAAACTGTTTGGTACAATAAATATTATGCTTTTTTAACGGAAGGGAGAAGATTATATGATTAAACGGATTTTAAGGATATGAAATGGATAAAAAATGATATGTTTGTATTATGGCTATTGATAGAATTGCGAGAAAAAAACCATAGCATGGATTTGTTCATGATATCTCATCATCATATATATGACATTTGAATTGCAGTAACATGTAAGAATATTACTGAGATGCATTAAAAAACTTATAATAACATAAAAATGCTGCATAAAAAATTGATTAACAATTCAAAAATAAGTAAAAACAGGAAGTCAAAATAAGCATAAAAAGTAATTTAAACACAGAAATTTATGATGAAAAGTTTGTAATGGATGGAAAAATGTTTCTGATCGTGGTCTGGGTGTAAACTTTTATTGTCACAACAATATATTAATGTGTATCATAATAAAATTATGATCATAATTATGATTTATTAACAACTAGCTATAATACCCTGCGTTACCCAGGTTTTCTCAACTTACTGAGAGCACTGAAGAAGTGACAAACCAAGTAATAAACATGTCTGAGGCGCATTGTTAGGGAACCGCGGTGAACAAAGTAAACATTCCGAAAGTCATTGTTGAGGCCCAAGAACCATTGTGGTCCGACAATTTCGGGCATTTAACCTGTTTTGATGAACATTTACTGTCGTTCTATCGAACATTACATCGCCTATCGTTCAAGTCGGGTCCTATTTCGTTTACGAGTATATGTAAAATTTGGTAACGATCGATCTAAAATTGTGGATTTGTGAGAACATATACACAGGCAGACACAGAAAATCAGTTTTATATATATATAGATATTGCTGAAATAGTCAAAACTAGTTTAGGATTATTGAAGACGTTTTGCGGTAATCTTAAATTTTTTCTTCGTTGTTTCCTTATGCTAAATATGAATGGATCATAAAAAATTATTAATTGATGCATCACATCTTGAGAATTTTTGAAAGTTTTTTGAATTTAAGTTTTTGATGTATTTGCTGTTTCCCTAATGAATCGGTTATTTTCCTTCTTTTTTTTTTATTCTTTTATTTGTCCTATTTAATTCTGATATGTGTTCGCCACCGATTAGTTCTGTGTACAGTACTTCGCAGAAAATGAGAACGTTTGTTAAGGCCAGTCGAGTCCTGCAATTCATTCTTTTTGCGTTTTCTCTACACCCTTCAAATTTTACTTCATTTAAGCATTTAAAACTTCATTCTGTGTTAATTTTTTAAGAGATTTTCTAAATCGGAGCATTGCTGGTTAAAATCCTTGCTGCTATGATCTTTTATAAGTATTTCGTTAAAAATCTAAATTTTTTTCAGAGTGGAGCACCTTGAGTTTGAAACTAAAAAAAAAAAAAAAATCTGGGGCATGTTTTTCATTTTTCAGTGTTAAGCTCAAATAGTCTGCGGTTATCAGAGCAATAATCTGCCATTTTTAAAGAAATTTTTGCAACTTCAAATCTATTCCGCTTTTGTATATATAGGCAAGCCTTAGCTATGGCATGTTCAAGAAAAGTCGCTGGGTTAGCGGAGTAGCAGATATTAGCAGCTAATTTTACCTTTTTCATAAAATAAACATGTTAAAGTATGTTGAGAAATGAATTTCAAGGTCACATCAGGTCATTTTTTTTCTACCGCCACTCACAAAAATGAACTTTTTTAAAAAATGACTTTGAGGCTTTTAAAAACAAAAATTATTAGAAAGTTCAGAAGACAATTAAAATTATCCATCTCGAGTTGGCTTTCAATCAGAGAAAAATATTCTTAGTGGAAGTTACATTATAAACAAATACAAAACTTAGAAATGGATTACCTTTTGGGTTTGATAATACGATTAAATAATCGACGTTTGGGTGTACCCAAAATTCCAAAACGAACACGGCTATACGCGTTTCGGAACTATATGAAGTTCCTTCATCAGTAGCAGAAACAAAGAAGAAAGAAAATATTGAAAAAACTCCTTATAGCGGGAGTTACTCGCTGTTGTAGACAAGTCAAATTCGAATTTGACTCTCTCGAATTGTTAGGATGAGGGCCCTACACGTGAAGAAGAGGGATACCCTTGAGGGGCTAAGAGGGTCACCAATGAGGCTCCTGTACGTGAAGGATAACTGTGTAGCCAGGCCATAAGGGCCTTACACGCAATGCAATGAATGACAGGAACTATTGAGAATTGACATTACTACAAACGGATGCGCCGTAAAAGCCTGTGTCGTGAAGCATCCAAATGCCTGTAAATATGTTTTGTAACTATTTGTTGTTTTGATTTGTAATGAAGATCCGGAAACGGGGGGGGGGGGGGGGTTCTGTCGCGGGGCGTGGTGTAAGGTTTTTGGATGGTCGGGTGGCGGTTGTTGTGGGACTTGGCTGAGGATGTTTAGTTGGAAGTTTGGGGTCGCGAAAGTCCGGGTAGTGTCGGGCGGCGAAGCTGGACTATTGTTGGGTTGGGAATGGGATGGAGGCATGGTGGCGAGAGTGTTAGCGAGGGGCACCCTAGGGTGGAGTGGGAGTCATGTTCTGGTTTGCTGGTGGGGAGTGGCTTCGCCTGGCTGATTTACCGGTAGGTTTTCAGCGGTCTTATGACCACTGTGCTTAAATTACAATAGCGATAGAGCCTGGACGTGCTCGGTTCATTCTGTATTCTGCCATGTCTTTAATTTTTTGAAGTAAAGATGGAAATGCTTGAATTTTTCATGTTTTATCAATATATAGTGTTGTAGATCTGCCTGCTCTCTGCAAGAGAGACTTTTTCAAATGGGAGACCGTCTCGCATTCGCGCCTCGAAGCTGGAAAAACCAACTTCAGCCGACCACCACTGTGCCGTCAACGAGGTTCGAACCTGGATCCTCAGGACGAGAGTCCAGCACGATGCCCACACGACCGCACAGGGGCTATGGCTCGGTTCGCCTACTAATGACGTCACGCGTGACGTCAGCTGGTACCAAGCGCCACGTGAGACAGCCTTTGTTATATGGCCCTGGTTTACAGCGGCATATCGCTGTATATATTCTAATCTTGGGGAAGATCACTCCACTCAGCAAGCAATGCTCTCCGAAGTTCCGGTACACATGTAGGAGGGGGTTGACGGGCTGCAACTCGTCGGCCAAGCATGTCCCACACATGCTCTATCGGATTCAACTCAGGTGAGAATGCTGGCCATTCCATACGGGTTATATCCTCAGATTCAAGGCATTCGTTTACGATGTTTGCTCGGTGAGGACGGGCGTTGTCATCCATAAACACAAATTCTGCGCCCATGGCACCCCTAAACAAACGTACATGTTGTTCCAGAATGATGTCCCAATAAATTTGGGCTTTCATGGTTCCGGTTTGAATATGCAGATCTGTTCTGGAACCCAGTATAATTCCACCCCAAACGGGCAATGCTGCACCACCGTAACGGTGTCGTTCAATGATGTTGTCTTGGTGGTAACGGGCACCTGGCGTTCTCCATATGAAAGTCCGACGTGAATCAGACTGCAAGCTAAACCTGGACTCGTCGGAAAACATCACACAAGCCCACTGTGACGATGTCCACATTGCATGTTCTCTACTCCAGGCTAATCGCTGCCGACAGTGAGTTGCCGTGAGCGGAACACATCTGACAGGCCTGCGAGCATATAGACCAATATCTCCCAAACGTCTGTACACGGTTTGCCTTGAAACTGTGGTACCCGTGGCTGCAGATAGCTGACGAGACAGGTCGGATGCTGTGCTCTGTCCGCGTCTTTTGGCAGTTACTGCCAAATACCGGTCTTCATTCGGCGCTTTAACTCGGGGGCGACCAGTACTGCACGTCTACTGACATTTCCGTTATCTTGGAATCGTTGCCAAAGCCTAGAGATGACACTTTGCGCAATTCCAAGTTCCTCGGATACTTCCATCTGAGTACGCCCACATTCCAGGCGGCCGATAATTCTACCACGTAAAAAATCATCCACATGCGTCCTCTGTGTCATAACTATTCACTTATGGCACTGAGCGCCTTACAGAACTCTTATGAACAGTTTCACTTCTTTGCCATCATTCCTTATATACCCCCCCCCCCCCCTCTTACACTCTCGTCATTGTGACGTACTATCGGCATCATCTGGTGGCTTCCTGAAATTTGCATATCATTCTTGCAGATGTGTGTGATAATTCTACAGGTGAAATTTTTACTTCAGATTTCGATTTCCGTGTGATTCTGAATTATCCTTAATTTTATGGACATGAGTGTATATATTATATATTTTTTAAGTGCAGCTGGATGAAATTTCATTCAATTTGGATTATATTTATTCCATTTATTCATCATTCAAAACCAGAAAATCCAGTTATAGTTGGAGAGAGTAAAGAACAAACAAAAACAAAAGAAATCTTAAAAAATGCATAATGTAAACAAATCAAAATATACAGTATGTTCTAAAAAAAATGGCTTAAACAATGAGTTACGTTGATAATAAAATGCAAAAAAATGAAATAAAAATAAATATAAAATTGAATATAACACTGCAAAGAAAAAATACTATTATTTACTTAAGCTATTTCATGGTTTGTTTACATTGGCACTTTATGGTATTAGTATGCTGTGCTTAGATTTCAGAAAAAACATAAAAAAACTTAATTATAAGTGTCAAAGAAAAGTTAATTTATAGTTGTTGCAGCTTGAATCAATAAGTCAAGAACTATTCAGTGAATATTTTTTTCCAAATCTTAAAAAAATGTCAAAAATAGTATGGTTTTTAGTTTAATTTTTGAATTAATTAAAAAAATGAAGCCAAATTAAATATTAGCCATAGCCGGAAAGACAAACAATAAGTAGAAGAATTCATATAAAAAAAACTGAATTTTCTAACAGATAAAAACATATTATCCAAGGAAGTGCAGAAAGGTGAGTCGCATTGCATTGGGGATGCTGGAAGGAAAAAACGTTGGGAACCACTGATTTAGACTAACAACATTAAGTACATACTAGTAAGAACATCATGATTAATATCAAACTTTTCAAAAACAAATGTTTAAGAAATCTATATTGAGCATAGTCCAATAATTTTTTTTTTTGGTAATCATAAACAGGGTTCCAAATAATGCAAGCATATTTGAGTTTAGATCGAATAAGAAAGTTTTAAACCGCACAGTTAGAAAATCTTTGGTGATTCTCATAATGTAGGTAAGTTTTTTGGAAGAATCAAAAAACAATATCATTAATGTGTTTTGAGAAAGTAAAATGTGAAAAATGTAGGATACCAAGATCGGTCATCTAATCCGTCCTTGACAAAGTAATATTATTTACATGGCATGAATGAGTTATGGGTGAAACTTTGTGAGTATAAGTGATACAAAACATTTATCAATATTCTAGTACAAATTATTCTGATCTCACCATGTAGAAAGAAGATTTATATCATGTAGTCTATTGCACGATTTGGTAATATCAATAATTCTGAAGATTTTTAAATCATTGACGAATATCAGACACTTTTCAAAGATTTCAGCAAGATCGTTGACAAAGCTTAAATAACATAACAGTCCTAGAATCGATCCCTGAAGGACACCATATACTACATTAACACTTTTAATTAATGTGAAACAATACAATACATAACAAATTCTGCCCTGGAGATAGCTACTGAACCAATCTACAAGGTCACAATTGAAACTAAATTATCTTAATATTTCTAATAAAATAGCATGATGAATTTTATTGAATGCTTTAGCATAATCAATACAGATGGCATCCAATTGAGAGTATTGCTATTAATTGAAACAGTTGTTATTGATTGAAACAACTGATCTGATTACAACTCAAATCAGTTTGAGAAGAGGTTTGTGAATACGTATATTGAAAAAAAAAATGATGAGCATATCAAATGAAGGGGTCAGGGTATTTCTAATAGACATTTTTAGATCAAATAATTGGAGTAATTACTGTTGCTAAAAGCATGAAATATGTACAATTTTAGAGCCTGTATACACAATCTGTTTTCTTTGAGGTTGATTTTTCCTTTGGATGATAGAGATGTAAAATTCTCACGAAAAATTTTTCAGAGAACATTCTGAAGAATATTCATGAGAAAATAAGTTGAACATTGCCACTGCCATAGGACAATTCCATTTTTATTCTCATAGGAACTGTTCTCAATGGGCACACTGATTATAATTATCTGTTTGACAATGTAATTTCAGAAAAAATTCAACCAAAAATAGAAATATTTTTTTCTTTGTTTGCCGTTGTGCACAATATCAATAAAAAAAAGATAAACAAACTCAATTCGTGTTTTTATACAAATGAAAACACTAATTTTTTTGTCACAAATATAATCATCAAATCGCAGATATAAAATTTTTCTGTTTGCCCGAACTGGACTTGGGCATCACTGTCAGGGGGCTATTCACGATTGTAATTAATTCTTGCATTCTAGATCAAGATATATTTTTTCTCAATGTCTAAAACATTCATGATTTGATGGTTCTCATTGTGAAATGTATTAAAATCTAACAATCAGTATGTGATTGTCGAAGCATTCTTTCTGAAATCGACACAAGCATGCAAAATCTTCCATTAAATTCACTCCTCAAAAATGAAGAGAAAATCACACTTGAAGCTGCATAAAAGAAATAAAATCTATGATAATAAAAATCTATCCACCATGCTTAAGATATTTTGGATCTTAAATTTTCTATGATTTGAATTTAAGATAAGCATGAATCAGAATTCATTTACCACTTATTATTCTATGGAAGATATGCCATTAGAGGTACTTTTTTCTAAACTTCCCAAACATTGAGAAAAATAGAACTTTCTTGAATAACCATGTTACAGCCTGCAGAAAATATATGTGTGTCACATAGTTGGAAGGAATATTGCATTGAAATGAGTTCGACAAAAATTATCTTCCGAAACAGCAAAAATTTTGGTACCTTAAACATCCAGCAGAAATGAATTTATTGTCAATAGAAAGAAGTGAAACATTATAAATGTTGTAGCTCACTATATTATTCTTTCTAGGTAAAGAAATAAAACCAGTGTAAAACAACTTTAGAAATGGACACCTTGCAAAGAAATAGGATTGATGCAGAATTTGAGAGAATGTTCATTGGAGAAAATAACAGTTCTGTATCTTAGAATGAAGGTGATCATGAGAGAGAATAGTTTTCTTTGCTAATCAACTTTGATTTTATTTTTTGCTTTGCTCTTATTTCTAAAATTTTACCTCATTTTGAAAGAATTTTTATAATCTCCAAATGTTTCTAAACTCTTCATAAGACTTTATTGAACCAACTGAAACTGTCTTAGGATCACATCTCTAGGATGCAAAGTGATTTTTTTCCCCTTTGCCAAAAAAAATTGTTTATTTGTCTATCATTTTATTATTTATTTTTTGTTATCAAACAAATGATACTAGATTCTTTCAGACACAATTATAACAGGCATCAAAGGCTGGGTCTTATTAGCATGAACTTTCTAGGCAAGGACCAAGGTGGGCTAAGGGGTATAGGGAAAAGTTTTCAATTGAGAAATCAACTTTACGAAATATCTGGACAGTGATAGTATATGTCAGTGATAAAATAAAAGACATTTATGAAGATGAGATATCTCATGAATGTCCCTTAAAAAGTTAAACAAAAATACCTAACCATTTATTTTGAATAAAAATGCACAGAAATTTCAATTAAATAATGGAGTTATTGACATGGTTTTGTTTGGCTAATTAATCTTTCTTTCTTTTTTATTTGATTAAACATGTTTTTTCATGAAAACTGAAAATTCCTATGCAGGGCAAGTAATGGCAATAATATCAATAACATGTAGTGTCATAATTATCTTTGTAAGAAAAATAGAAAATAATATTTTGATTAAAATTTTTACCATGGAAATTAAATTTGAAGTAATCAAAAACACATTGCATATTCATTGAAGCTTTTTGCACCTGAAATCTATGAAAGCAAAAACTGATAGAACACACATACACTTACCAGGTTTTCTTTCTCTTCACTTAGAGTATTCATATTCTCTTCAAATTTACTAGTGCCCCTGTTTTCTTTGCCTCTTGCAGAGTTCTTACGGCGTGGAGGAGGTTGCGGTGTATGGCCAGGTGGTAGGTCAGGACTCCATGGACCAGACACAGGTGAGCCATTCTTTTGCAATGACACCTTGTGAGGTGTAATAAAGTCTGATGTGGCACTAGTGATACATGGACTGGACAGACTACAAACAATTTTAGGCACTTTTTCACTATTCTTGGCACTTCCATTGACAACTGCTGCATTATCTTTTCCATTTCTCTCGCTGTGGGTGCTGCTGGCTTCACTGGAAATCGAAGCTGAACTACCACTTTGACTGCTACTGATATCAGATACGGAAGAACTGTTGGCACTGCTTTTGAGCAACAAATATTTCACTCCCTGAAATGGACAAAAATCAATGAAAATTAAAATTTTATAAAAACCACCATAGATGCAATTTTTTTTTCTTTGCACGATGTATGTATAGCCTAGTGATATGAATGATAATGATTGAGAAATAAAATCTATTTCTCAATGATACAACTGAAGTTATAAATACATTAATTCGTTTAGCGACAATCAAAAATATGGTCTAAATTTCATAAAACTGTGTAATTAGTGGCTTATACATTAAAAAGCAACTGAATTTCTTAGTGCTGAATTTTTTCAGAGATTTCTGTTTTATATTTCTTTAAGGTATCCGACTACCTTTCTTGTCACTTTTCTTTAAAATGGTTCTGGAGTGAACTTTAAATACATTTTTTGATAGAAAGTGTCTCGAAATGGTGAAAACAGTGACAAATTTTGGTCTATCTATTATATTTTCTATGAAAAAGTCGCTTTTATGTCAAATTTTAGGCAAAATTCATGTGATATTCGAAACATGATTGCAAAAAATTTTATTAATGAAATGCTTTGTGATTTTCACAGTGCATTTAGCTAGTAATGTTGCAGGTTATGAACCAAAATTTAAAGGATTGCATGATATGTTCATAAGTTACACTAAAATATGTTTAAGTACGTGTGAATTTTTTGAAATTTCATCCTATATTTTGTCTATAAAACACTGTAATTCAAAAAATATATGTGATAGACCTTATATTTCGGTTCATAACCTCAACAATATATAGCAAAATATCACATTAAAATTTCGTAAGGATGCAAGGCATCAATTTTTACAAATCATGTCACAAAGTCAAGTAAAATGTCAAAAATAGCATTCTTCGTAAAACACGTTTAAAGTCTTTATTCACGTATTACTTGTACGTAAAAACGCAACACTAAAGTGAATGTAACTTTGATTCTAAGCATCATATAAACAAAACAAGGCCAGTTTTGGAACCACAACAAATAGGGCTTTTATAAAAAATTAAAATCCATATTTTCTTCCAAAATGACGTTTTCAACATTGTCGGATACCTTAAGGGTACCTAAACAAAGTGGAGGGGCTGACATGAAGAAAGTATTGGGGCTTGAACGCATTGGCAAAAATAGACTTGAAAGTCTAAAGGAGCCCAAATGATGTAAACACATACATTATCGATAAACTCGATCAGGGTATCGATGGGATTGCTAGCAAATTCAAAGATGATGGAAGCTAATGGGGGTAATCGGGAATCAAAGCGATAGGGGAGTTGCTCCAGACCAACTTAAACAGGATTGCAGCATGGGCAAATGAATGGAGCATGACGTTTAGCGTTGACAAGTGCATGGTCACTCATTTTGGTTCGAACAACCCATGGTTCTCTTATGAGTTGAATGGTGTCACTATCCCGGATGCAACTAGGGTCACCGGTTTGGGAATTCTCACTGATGAGCGGCTATGGTTTTCTGAACATTTTGTTCAGCGGTGGTCAAAAAATTGAATAGAATGCTTGGTCTAGTTTTCAAAAAAGGTCTCTTCCTGTTCTCCTAAAATCATTCTTCTGCTTTTCCGAGGCTTAGTTCACCCTGGACTGGAGTATGCTGTAAGGTTTTGGAGACCATACCTACAGAGTGACATATACTTGGTTGAAAGGGTGCAGAGAAGAGCTATGTGTGTGCTTATTGGTACACAGGGCTTGAGTTATGAAGAAAGACTTCATTTTTTTTTTAAATATGTTTACATTGGATGAACGAGGTGTTGGGGAGATATGATTGAAGTGTTCAAAATTTTCAATGGGATGGACAATGAATTATTAGTACACCATCAATCGACTGCTTTTACAAGGGGACACCAGTATCGATTGGTAAGGGACAATGCAAGGTTATGGTGTCGCAGGGAATTTTTCTCCAATAGGGTTGTTAATAAATAGAATAGCTTACCTCTGGAGGTAGTAAATTGTAACACAATTGACACGTTTAAAAAGAAATACGATAAAAATGTTGGGGTAAATCGAGAAGTTATCCATACTTAGAATAAGACAACCATAACTATTATTATGGGCATTGTATAATGTTTCATCATGTATATATATTGCTTGTCATTGCATTTTTAATTGGGTTGCTGTATTTTTATATATATATATAAAATATATAACATCCATATTTATTATGGCATCTTTTTCTCAGCCATCTTGTTGGGCATTTTGCCTGTTGTGGCATTGTATTTGTATTATATATACAACGATTATGATTAAAGATGCAATTTCAAAACACTAAAATAAAAAATAAGAACCACTCATCGGAATGATTTGAAAATTAGCATGACAACTCGTAAAGCCAGGGTTGTAACTAGGATTTGGGGGGGGGGGGCAAACATGTGTGATTTTGTGACCCAAGTCCTTTAAAATTTGATGATTTTATATAATGGTATTTTCGTTCTCTCCCAAAATTTGCTGCACCCTCCTCCTTTCCCCAGAAAGTTTGCTGCCAGGCCAGTTGCCATGTTTGCCCTTCTCTGGTTCCAGCCCTGCCGGAAGCGATGAAATTTTGTTTGGCGAAGGATAAAAACTTATGTCATGCCTTCACTTCTCCAGTGGTGAAGATGATAGCATGCTTATCCATTTTGCAAGAGGGCCTAGGTTAAAGTTCCAGCAAAGACTAGATGACTTTTCTTTCTGAGTTCACCTCAGCATAATATCCAGGAAATATGTTTTTTTGATATATTGGTTTGAGAAAAAAGCTGTCTATCTCTCTCTACCGTCCCACCTGGGGGGGGGGGCATTTACTGCAGTTGAGAGATGCTACTAATGGCTCTACTTCAGGGCCTCACACCACTGTGAGGGAAATAAGAAAGGCAGGGCCACATCTCTATTGATGTAGATCATAGTCTCCCAAACTTTTTGTTCCATCACCCCCTTCATTAGAAATTTTTTCCTCTCATCGCCTCCCAAATCAAGTAAACCCATAGGATCCTATGTTAAATTAGTGGATTCTATCGCCCCTTGGATAATTCTATCGCCCACCAGGGGGGCGATATTGCCCACTTTGGGAAACACTGTATATGATCTACACTGTAGATCATAGTTTTCCAAACTTTTTTTTCATCACCCCCCCATCTCCAGAAATTTTTTTCTCTTATTTCCTCCAGACTTGAGCAAACCCGTAGGATTCTATGTTATATTCGTAGCTTCTATCCCTCACCAGGGAAGTATTGCCCACTTTAGGAAACACTGGTTTAGATAGTAGCATGCTTGCCCAGTTTGCAAGAGGATCTGGGTTCGAGTATTGGTGGAGACCAGATAACTTTTCTTCACCTCAACATAATATCTAGAAAATATATTTCTTTGATATGTTGGGTGGAGAAAAAAGCTGTCTATTGCTCGACTACAGTTACAGTCAGTATCGTCTTAACGCATGGGCCCGGGGGTCTCAGAAAAATGAGAAGCAGTTGAATTTTTTGAGAATATGCCTGGTAGGGCCTCAGAAAAATCACTTGGCCCAGGAGCACATGATGCTCTTAAGACGGCCCTGGTTACAGTTTTACATCTTTTAGGGTTCGCTGTGGTGGTCGAGTGGTTATAATGCCGGACTCGTGATGCGAGGATCCGGGTTCGAACCCCACAGTGGTGGTCGGCTGAAGTTGGTTTTCTGTGGTTCCCAACTTCAAGGCGCAAATGCGAGCCGATCTCCCCGTTAAAAAGTCTCGCCACAGAGAGCAACAGTCCTACAACGATAAATCATTCAATCATAACACTTCACTCATAGTTAGTAAAACTGGGGGCAGATGACAGCACTACACATAACAAGCATTACACAGAAACAAAAAAACTTTACGTCAGGTTGCACTACACGTACACGCACATTCCCGCATGTACCGATTCGTTGGGGGGTTCCGGGGGGGGGGGGGGTGCATGTGTGGTGTAGCAGTAGTAGGTAGGGGCTCGGGGATCCATGATGTTCTTAAGTCAGCCACCTCGTTGGGCAATTTGCCTGTTGTGGCGTTGTATTTGTATTTGTATTTGTATATAAGTGATTTGTACAAGAACTGTGTGTGTGCACGCTTTTCGGCCTGTGCATGTATCTAGTCACGTGTGTAAATTTCAGTGTTGCCATCTATAATTAGAATTGTAAGTGAAGTATAGCTTAAAATGATTTAATGAATGTATTTTGTAGGTCTGTTGCTTTCTGGCTTTCTGTTGCAAGACTTTTTAATGGTCTTTGGATTCATGCCTCTCAGTGACTATCACTGTGTAGCCTGCAGGGATCGAACCGGAGACTTGTGATATAAGCCCATCACAATGCCCACATGACCGCATAGTGGTGCTTTACAGGGAAGTCTACTACTTGACTGAACATGCACTGTATACACAATTCCTCTGTGGAATTTCTAATAAATCAGTTGTAACAATAGTTGGGACTTATGGAATTCGAATTGGGACTTGGAATTCGCCAAATCCACCTCTGTCATTTGTTGTTTTTTTTGTACATGTTACATATTTGTGTTTGTGTATTTTTATAACAGAATTTGTTAAATATTGTCTCCATACCTTTATTTACCATGTACAGTTGCAATCAGTTATTATTATTATGTCATAGGCTGAGGAATGTGCAATCTTGATCACATCAACATTTTGATTATTTTTGTTGCCATTTTAGTTTTGTGAAACTTCTAAAAACTCAATATCACTGTTTGAAAACGTACATTATTTATACTGCTTTTATGTTGGTTGCATTTAATATGCATTTTTTAATGTGGTCGATCCTTGGAATTTGATTGTGCCACATTTGTTATTCAGATCTAACGATCAAATTTGCATTTGTCTTCCTTCTGCTATTGCTCTAATGCGTAGTTGATCAGCTCTTGGTGAGCCACCCGCCTATCCGTCAGGCAATATGCAATTATAATATCGTAGAAATGGTATTTACCCAAACTTCACTTGTGCTAGGCACACACGTGGCCAACTGATTCTAGATTGTTTTGCCTTCTCATGAGTGTGACCATGGTTCTAGTCATACGCTGTCCTATTTCCTGTTGCTAATCGTTGATCCAGCTCCAATTGTCAGGCCTAATGGTTCACAGTCTCGTGATGCCCCCTGGGTTTTTGACATGAGCGTCAAAAAGTGGTTTAAATTGTCAAAAACTGGCTTAAACTGCCAAATATTGTCAAAAACCTAAATGAATGCTTTTGGATAATATTTTGAACACAGTAGGTATATAATATGATGAGATACCTACTTTTTTTTCCATATTCCAATGTTTTACTTTTAAACATTAATTTATGACAATAATTGAAACAAAATATTGATTTTTCTTCTTTTTTTTACAATTTAAATTTTAAATTTTTGGTAATAGGAAGAGTAGTCAAGAACAGATAATCTGTAATTTTACGGTCCATTTTATATAAACTACTGATTATCTGTGTTCAATTAACTCAGCGAAATGGAGCTGTTTATTCGAAACATGTGACAAAAGATCAGGGTTAGGTTTTTGGCCTTAGAAGATAACTCAGTATTGAAACAGTCAAAAACTTATTGTCGATGTTGTCAAATAGTTATTTTAATCTGATGTTAAATAACAAAAAACTTACTTTTATGTCGCTTAAAGTGTTTTATATGTTGAATTACATAATTACTATGACTAGGAATCAATAAAAATTTCTAACTGGTTAATTAAACATTTTTAATAGATTAATCAAATTTTAATCGACTATACTTTTGTGACCATATAATATTAATAGACAGTGGCATAACTAGCCCTGTGCAAGAATTTTCATTTAAGCCTTTCTGACACCCAGAATCTGCCATTCAGCCCCACCCCCTTCTAAGTGGGCCCTGTGCGGTTGCACCTGCCTAGTTATGGCACTGTTAATAGATGCTATAATTTCATTGAGTTCACTCACCTATTTGGTAGATGTAAGCAAATATAGAAATAGGTTAAGAAATTAAGGCTGCCAGCTTCAAGCAATTTAATATGCTGAACATAATTGCCATAACCTGTAATTTCTTTGCTCTGACCTTGTCATTTAAAAAAAGTTGGTGATTTTTAGTCATTATTCACCAATTTTGAAACTACTTTTGATTATACTGCAGCTTGTTTTCCCAGAAATTTCTTTTGAATGGTACTTGTGAGATGAACTAATGCTTCCAAGAACACAAAACACTAATGTTCATAGTGGAGACAATAAGTTTTGGTCATGTTCTAAAACTCCCATCAAACTCAATTTGAAACTGAAATTATCAGTTTTTTGTTGAATTTAATTTGATCAAAATATTGATTCAAATATTTTTAAATATGGTCACTTATCAAAAATGTTGTGTATAAAACATGACTTATAATACATCTTATCAGTTTTTTTCAAAAAATCTAGTAAATTCACAAACTTTTAATAAAAATTTTAATGAAATTGATCGACTTGATTAATTCAAATAAAATTTTTAACTGATCGATTAACTGACCCGGTTAATCAGACCAGCCCAAATAATTACTGAGTATGGAATATATATTTTGATAAATATTAAAATTTTGATATTTTAATTTTAAAATTTTATTCCATAGTAAAACTTCTCATGCAACATCTGTCAACACACCAATATGTAACTCATTTAAATAAAAAAATTTCTTAGCTCAGGTTGTATAAATCCATATTTCAAAGAGTAAACCGGTGTTTTAAAGAGTATTTCAAATTTCAAATCAAAGCAGAGCTCGCAGGACTTGATACCCAAAGCAATGTTTTGTACGCTTAAAATACAGCTTCAACTGGAAAATCATTGCATTATAAATGCTAGTAAATATACCATATCATAATCAAACTTAATCACTCTTATTTTTGTGCTATGAATAAGTTTTATGAATTCTCTGTGAATGAGTTTCTCAAGCATCATATGCAATTAGCATTGCCAAATTAAAAGATATTTTAGTCCTACGATTCAGTATATATTCTGATATTGCTAGATATATTCTAATGTTATGCATACAATAAGGGTATTGTTTTAAGTTTCAGTGATTATCTAGATAATTTATTAACAGAAATCACAACAGTACATATATGGCGTAAAAGATCTTTTTAAACACCTCTCTGTTATGAAGAGAGTACAGCAGATGGTTTATATCAATACACATATATAAGCCATTGAAGAAATTTTGGAAGGCGGCTGAGAATCATCTTGAATTGAAGAATATCAAATCATTCCATAGTTTTTCCTTGTGTTTTTACGTCATGCTCTATTCAAATTGTATATTTTATATGAAAAAAAAAAAAAAATATATATATATATATATATATATAGTTCGCAATAATTCTGTAAAGAGTAGAAAACTATTTTATAATCATATTAAGTATTTATCCTTTAGTGACTTTGAACATTACATTGCTAATGTGTGTATTTTCAATGAGAATTTTTATATTGAAAAGCAATATTTGAGGTTCCTGACATTTTTCAACAGGAGTTTTTGATGTGACTGTTTAAACTGTCAAAAACTGCCATGCCTCATAAACCTGCCAAGTCTTGTAACAGGATCGTGACCTTGCCCGCTCTCATCAAGGTCGATGACATCACAGCCTGAATGACCTGAGTATCGTCGTTGCCCTATAATCGCTTCATCCGTAGCGTATATGTTGTCTCTTTGGATTTACAAGCAGATGGTCCTTTGGTATAATATTATGAGAAGTCATTTTTATTTTTGTGTTAATTCTTTAATCGCAATCTGAATAACTTTGTTAAAAATTGTTTATAAATTAGTTATGTTAAAAATTCAAAATCTCCATGAATTTAATTTTCTCGCTCTAATTGTGTACCTTTGCACCAATTCTCCGGATTGAAACCTGGGTCGTATGCATGCAATTGTTGCAAGGTACATGCTAGAATGTGTGTTCTATGTTGTATGTGTGGTCCCTAATGTATTTATGTTGTCAGAATTGAGCCAGTTTCTTGTTCTTGCTGGTGCTGCCATGCAACTTCCATATTTTGAAGCAAAGATGGTAAATTCAAATGCTTGAAGTTTCATGTTATGTCAGTATCATGTTGTAGGTCTACCTGCTCTCTGCGGAGAGACTTTATAAAATGGGGGACTAGCTAACATTCATGCCTCAAAGTTGGAAAAAAGCAGAAAACCAACTTCAGCCGACCACCACTGTGCATCAACAGGGTTCAAACCCAGATTCTCACGATGAGAGTTCAGCATGATGCCCACATGACCACACACTAGAACCACACACCAACTCAAGCCATATCGCTATACTGCAACTCACTGCTCTTAACAAAATAGGTTGGAAATGAACGTGTAATCTATCAGTGGTCGAGTCAAGCTCATTAGGGAAAATACCTTATTATCAATATTCTTCCCCTGGCTCGAACCTTGGACCAGATGGCAACATTTATGGTGGTAGACTTATCACTGCGCTACTCTCAGTACTTTACTAGGACTTTCAAACCGAGCAACAAATCAGGTCTATCGCCATGGTCTATTCACTACCAAGTGAGCTGTGTCGGAAGTGTGACTGTGTGTACCTAACAGTCTGAGTTCGCACACAGTGTTGTATTTAGTGTTGTGTTTGATTTTTCAATGCTGCCATCTATACTTCAGAAATGAAGTGAAGTGTAATGATTGAATATTTGTACTGTTTGTAGGCCTGCTGTTCTCTGTATCAAGACTTTTTAATGGAGAGATCAGCTCGCATTTGCTCCTCGAAGTTGTGTGTGAACTACAGAAAACCAACTTCAGCTGACCATCACTATGGGGTTCGAACCTAGGACCTTGTGATGCAAGTCTGTCACTATGACCACTCGACCACCACAGTGGCACTTTACTTTATTAACTCTCCTGAATCATTGTGTGGACATCATGAAAGCCCAGATTAAGCACAATGGTGGTTGGCTGAAGTTGGTTTTATGCCGTTTTTCAACCCCAATGGAATGGGCTCTGAGCAGTTACTCCTTTGCTGCCTGTGGGCAATTCAAATATTTTTGCCCAACTTCTCCCATACCAATTTAATTTATCCACCCCAAAGCATTAAAATTTGCGCTCCCCCCCCCCCCACACACACAAATATGCCTTTGTCCCTGAATCAAACAAGAGACCATAGAAATATTGAAGGTTTTATTAATAAGGATATGCATATAACACTTTTTTTTAATTTGGTCTTCTATGAAACAAAATAATAAAAGGTGCTTCAAAAAATGCCCAGACCCAACTTTTGAACTGATCAAGACAGGCTTGCACAGTTAGAGAACCACAATAAGTGTTTCAGCTGTGATAACGTGAAATTCTACAGACGATGCAAATACACAAAGCCTCTTAGACTAGTTTTTACCTAGTGTGTGTGTGTGTGGGGGGGGGGGGGGGGCATTGGTATACATATTACTCATATGTGTGACCCTGCTCGCTTGTCAAGTCAAAACTAAATAGTTTAAATTTGTTGCTCCTCTTGTGAGACATTTGATACTCGTAAGCCGAAGTGTTACTATAATATGTATGTGATTCCCAATCAGTTTGTCACAATTCATAGTCATAGTGCCACTAAAGAGATTGAGATTAACCAGAATGATAGTTTAGAAATTGGTGAAAAATTAATAACCTTTTCTAAATTCTCAACAAAAAAAACTCCAGATGAAAAAGAAATTGATAATATAAAGCAAATTATGATCACTATAAACAAAGTCTCCCCCATGCTATGATATATGTCTGTCAGTACTTTTCAAAAATGATAACAATACCCGAATGATAACATTAATTATGATTCCCATGTAGTATTTGTATTGCCTAATTGATACTAGCATTGTATCAATTGCAGGGGTCTGTCCAGACAAAATTTGGGTCCGGACCCTTCACAAAATTTGTCCCCGAAAAATGGACCATTCATAAAATAAAAATTAATGAAATCATAAATTTGGAATTTCATTTCTTTTGCGATAGATTAAATTATTTCACTTCTTACAAAATTACTAATTTTTCACAAAATTAATAACCCTTTTCACAAAAACAGGACCCTACAAAATGTCTGGACAGACCCCTGAATTGGCTATGTGTGCTTTCTTGTTTTTATCTGAACTTGGTAGACACAATATGAACACCATGCATAAAGGTCATGGATTTCCCTTTTTGCTATATATATATATATATATATATATATATCTATGCCATGTGCAGAGACATGGGGGCATTGCCCCCCAGCTTCAAAAGTAAAGCCCACTGATCTAATGTATATATGAATTGGAATCATCTCATCATCCCTCCTCCCCAGATTTTAAAGTCTATCTCAGTCTATGATCTATGCCAGCTGAGAGTGTAAATATTACAGGGAAAATTATTTACCCGACTCTCAATCGATACAAATACAATGCCACAACAGGCAAAATGCCCAACGAGGTGGCTGAGAAAAAGATGCCCATAAGAAAGATGCCACCGGTAAATACTGCATGAACACTCACAGTACCATAGAGTGCCTTCTGGGGGCCCTGGGGCAGACTTTTTTTGGTCTCCAAAAAGGTTATGCTCGGAAAAAGGAGGGTTTAGAGGTTCCCATGGCTCGGTTACCCCCCCCCCCTCCCCTAGTTACGAGCCTGAACACTCACATTCTGATGACGTCACAAATTCAAGGTGGTGGATAGAATATATACTACCCAGTAGATGGTTTTCAACATTGAATTGGATCAAAAATGAAAAATACATGAAACAAAACTTACATTCTCTTGTTTGATTGTTGCAACTTCATTTACAAGGTCCTTGAATTTTGCTCGAGTTTCCGCTAAATAAAATGAATAACAAAATTATAGCATGAACGTGTATACTAGCTCATAAAACACATGCATAATTTATTTTTTTAATTTACTATGGTAGAATATTTAAACATGCAATATTTAAACGAGACACACCGAGTCAAATAATATGACAGTGGATCTCTCATTTATAATGTTTTAAAAAAAATTATCATGAAAAACATTGTAAGCTGGAAAATGCTTTAAACCGTCAATCTCAATGGGTATCAGTAAAGGTTTGGACCCTGAAAATAACTTGTACTAAGCAGGAGAATTTTTTTAATAGGGACAATTATAAATGGGATCCAATGAATATAGTAATTGTTCACATAAATACCAAGCTAGAAGCATATTTTCCACACAACGTCAGCGAAATAAAATAAATAATCTAACAAGTATGGATGTAATAGCTGAAGGGGGTGTCCCCCCACTCCTAGGCTTTTTTTTAATTTAAATTGTTTTCAGTGTTGCCTTCTTAATCAAAAGTGCAATTTAACTTTTGTCAGAAAACTCATAAAATTATTCACAAAAATAAATTTTTTGATTTTTTGGTCAGGTTCAATATGTGGATTTTATACTACTTTATTATATACACACTGTAGCATCATACATTGTGTGTATATATATACACACTGGGCCTGGTGTATAGGTATATATATATAATATATAACTAGAGACACCAACATATAAAGAAAGCACCTGTCTTCTTGTGGTGCATTTCACTGCTTAATCATTAATAACTGGAGGAGAAAGGGGGGGGGGGTTTAAAACAGGCAAAGATATCCAGGACCATTGCTTAGTGTAAGTTCACTGTATCATCCCACATTTTAAGACACAAATTTTTTCACATATTATGGACTCTTTAAAGTACAATAATCTGTAATTCTCTCTGGATCTGCACCTGGGCTAAAACAGGATGAGCCCTCAAGTTCAGGCACCTATGGTAGCAACATGAGAAGACATCATGGCTTCATAGAAAAAAAAGGTTCTAGTGGTCCCATACATAACTGAAAATAACTCTTACCAATTCATAGAATTACTATCGGAAATCATAGTACCAGATATGTTTATCATGAAACCCCCAATTCACTTAAGGACTTAGGGCCATGCCCAGTTGGGTTCCCAATGCATCAAGATGATCCTATGTAGAAATGCGGAAAAGATCCAGCCAAAAAAACAGCAAAGCATAAAACAGCACAGATGCTGAAATCTGTGATGTATGTCGCAGAACAGTCTGGCAGAATTTTAAGAAAGGTATAGAAAACACTAGTATGGGCTTTAATTAATATATTAATTTTTACCACAGAACATTTGCAGTCAGTCGTGGGCTCATTGTAGAACAATGCAAAACATTCTGCTTTGGGGATAAAAAGTAACTCAAGTTAAAGAGGGGGGGGGGGGGGGTTGGAAGTGGTTTGTCATCCTGTGTAGCCTATATATATTAGATAAGCACATACACAGGTGGGTGAGGTGCATTTTATTGTATAGCCATTAATTACACGGGCAGGGTTGAAACATTGAAACAGGTACAGATAAAAGGTGATGTGTTGATGAAGCATAGGGGTGACTTTTTGTGTAGATTTGTTGTATCATCCTGTATTTTAATAAACAGACAAACTTTTCTAACATTATAAGGCTTTAGGGGAAGGGGGGAATTGTCCCCATGGCCCTCACAGGGAGGGGGGGGGCTGATAGGGCTCCAGTCTAGGGGGGGTCTGAATGATTTCTAACTCTTTTTTCACAACATGAAGTCTCTACAGAGGGAGCCCACCAATGATCACAGCGGAGAATGTGCCCACCTGCTGAAGAATGTGGGGGAGAGGACATGATCATGCTTCTCTAGATCTGTGAATGGGCTAAAATAGCCTCAACATTCCCCCCCCCCCTCCGATTCCAGCACCAACGATCAGTGTCATCTTAAGGAATGGGCTTACACAGGGTCATCACAATGAGATCCGTTCACAATTTTCTAAAATAAGCATGCAAACTGGTAGGCAGATGTTTCTAGCCAGGTAGGGGGTTTCAAAAAATCTCTCTGATGCAGGCATCTGATGTCTTTAAGATGACACTACCTATCAGACAGATTCATAGTTTCACCGCCTGTGGGCTACACTAATTTCGACACCCTTCTCCCATCCTAGTACAATTTTTTTACCAGTAATTCCTCAAATTACTTGCACTATGACTAAGTTCTAGACACTCTCTAGGTCACTATTTTGGTGTTTCACTGATTTTGTCATACTCTAAGTCACTCTTTTGATCGCTCACAAACTTGCATACTGTTTCGGTAACTCACATGCTTGCACACGCTCTAGGCTACTTTTTGTCATTCATATGCTAAAAATCTCCAAGTCAACATTTTTGATTGCACACTGAAATGATCCCTCACTCTCCAGTTCACTCTTTTGGTCATTCACATGCTTGCACACTATTTTGATCACTCATAAGCTGGTACACTGTTCTGATGGCTCATGTGCTTGCACAATGTTTTGATCGCTCACAATCTTGCATGGCTCACATGCTTGCACAACATTTTTATAGCTTGGATGTTCACACATGTTCTAGGCTACTTTTGGTCACTCGTATGTTCACACACAATTTTTTTTCACTCCTATACTAACACTTTTCAAGTCATACTTTTGGTTACTCACTGAACCAATTCTTCACTCTTCTGGTCATTCACATGCTTGCACAGTTTTAATCTCTCACTAGCTTGCACACTGTTCTGTTGGCTCACATGTTTGCATACTGTTTCTATTGTTCATATGCTTGCACACACTGCACTTTTTTTGGTTGCTCATTGACCTGAATCCCAAAGCAGAATGTTTTGTATTGTTCTGCAACGAACCCTCGGCTTTCTAGAATTGTTCTGTGGTAAAAATCCCCATAATAGTGTTTTCTGAAAGTTCCTCCAGATTGTTCTGCAGTAGCACTGATTATTATGTGACGTACCTCACAGATTTCGACATATTCTGCTTTGGGACCTGGTCTCTCACTCCCAGATCAATCTTTAGGTTACTCATGTGCCTGCATACAGTTTTGATTGCTCACATGCTTAGACACATTCTTGGTCCCTCCTTTGGTTGCTCACTGACATGGTTCCTTACTTTATGGGACATTCTTTTGATCATTTACATGACACTTGCTTTAGGACCTAAAGTGCATGCAAGCATGTGAATGACCAAAAGAATGACAAGCACAATGACACTTTTTCGGTCGTAAACAAGCTTGCACATACTCAAGATCACTCTTTTGGTCATTCATAGGTTTTCACACTCTCTAGGTCATTCTTTTGGTCAATCACATGCTTGCAAACGCTCTAGATTACTCACTTCGTAGGTCTTTTTTTTTGTCATTCACATGCTTGCTCACGCTCTAAGTTACTCTTTTGCTCACTCATGTGCTTGCAAGCTCTCTAGCTCATTTTTACGGTCACCCATTATTGGCCAAATCGCTAGCTGACTGTGCAGAGGTGGATTTATTGAGGGTTATACAAATTTCGCCACTCTTCTCCCATTTCTCTAATTTTTTTGGCCACTCATTCCTCAGATTGGACTATAGCCAGCTAAGCACCCCCTTGTAAATACGCCACTGGCCCCCATGCATCAAGACGGCCCTGTGCAAAGAAATATCCAGCCGAAAAAGTAAAGACAGTTAAAGGATAGTGCAATGTTTAAAATATTGATGAAAAGAAAAAAAAAAAACCTTAAACTGTCAGTCAATGTTGATTCTGAGAGCCCTCTGGTTTCAAATAAAAGCATGCCACGGTAATAAAAAGCAACATACTTAAAAGGAGTCGGTTTCAAGAACTAGGTAACAAGGATTATATGCAATCTGGGTTAGCGAGTCGAATAGCAAGCCCGAGGCGCTATCGAATCATAATTAACTTGGATACAGTTAGGCGGCATAGAGAGAGTCATTAAAGCGGAGACAGTTACTAAGAGAATGGGGATTATACTTCCCACACACAAAATGAGGGATTTGAAATGATTTTTAAAAGGACTTGCCTTGTCTCTCGGAGTTGAGGAATTTCTTGAAATGCTTCACAAGCTCGTGGTTCGAGACTTTCCCGCCTCTTTCGGCAATGAAATCGCGGAGATCTGCCGCACTTGGCTCGTCGTCGTCCGCCATCTTTTTTGTTTACCTCTTTTCTCTCTCTCTCCTTTCCTTTCCCCCTCTTTCAGCTAAACTTCCGGTTCCGGCATCAACAGGTTTCTATAGCGGCAGGAGGAGGAGGAGGAAAAAAAGCAGACGACTTGGAAAAGAAAGAGCAGACGACAATTGACTTTTTGTTTATTATGTTTATTTTTCGATAATCAAGTGTTTCTCTACCACCATTGAATGATTAATATTCATTTATTATACTAAAAAAAACAAGGCTTTTTTAATATATATAAACAATTATTATTTTCTGAACAGCACATTTCAAAATACGCGTCGAAAAATTATTTTTAATAACTCGGAATGACATTCATTGTGACGTCACAAGGCGACTGGCGACAGAGCCGGCACCTTCCAAGGGCGGGGGGGGGGGGTGGCGGCAGGTGCGATTGTCCAGTGTTATCCGAAAAAAATAATAATTTTTAAGAGTAATTTTGTAAAGAGGGATTTTTTGTGAAAAACAGGAAAATTACTCTAGAAAAAAATTGACTGAAATTTGTGAAGGTGTACTTTTTCACTTCTCAGCAAAATTTGGAGGAGTAAAATTGAATTTCGATTTTTGATCGAGAATCACGCATTTTAGCTGCGTATTGAGGAACATTGGGCCCCTCTTGGGGGAAGGGGGGTGCACAAAATTTGGATAATATTATTGCATATAAAATATTTACTAATATCATATATATTTTTTTTTCATGCGACACATTGGCCAAAAACCAGTCACCCAATTCCAATCGAATAATCATTACAGTTGTGTTTTTTATTTGATAGGTGGCAGAAGGGGTTCCAGTTTAATGATGTCTCTAAATATAATACAGCCTGCGCTCTACAGTTGTTTTCTGAAAAGCATATTTTGTGGTTGATAAACTTTTATTTTTATCCGTTTGTTGGTTATGGACAAAATGAAACGGCATCATTTTTTCATGGTTAATAAGTTTACAAAATATGGACATTTATAGTTTGAGAATGACTGAGAATGCTTCTCTCCGTGTTCATAAGGATTTTTGCTTGGAAGGGAAAAGAATTTCCTGTGTTGCATAAGGTAGCATATTATTTTGAGGTTCTGCACGCGGATATCGAAATTCTAGAGAAACAAGTAAGTGCAGGTGAAATAAAAGGCAATATGCCCCCATCTGGAAGAAAACAAAGTTAGAGGGCACATTTCATGTAGGAACGAAATTTTTCTTTTCCCTACGAGCATTTCTGTACTCCTCCAAAAAGCCCCCGTAGATTGAGATCTTCAGTGGGGGCCTCATCTATAGTGAATTTATAGAGCAAAACCTTAGGAGTGTGCCCCTCCCAAGACGACCAAAAATTAAAAAAGTTAAATTTATCAGTTAAAAAATCATCAAAAAAAAATCAAAATTTATCATCGTTTACGTGCTATTTTAACGAATTTCTGTTAATTTTAATGCTTTTTGAAGGGGGTGTTTAAAATTTCACGGGAAGACGATATTTTTGTACCCTATTCAAGTCATTTGTGCCCCCTTCAAAGGTCGATTCTGCGTGCGCCTCTGATTAAGAGGTGATGCCTAAGCCTTCTTCCATTTCGCCCTGAGGCTACAATGTTGTTGCGACGGCAATAGTGACAAAAATTTTTTGGATAAATGTTAAAAAAAAATTTCCGTAGAACAGTCTCATTATCATCAAGGATTCCGCTGAATAGCCTTATAACCATCGAGGGCTCCTCGAGCAATTTTACGTTGGAAACCCCTGCTCTAGGTCACTCTTTTTGGTCATTCACGTGCTTGCACGTGCTCTTATTCATTCACATGCTTTCCAACTATATAGATCACTCTTTTGCTTGCTCACGTGCTTGCGAATTCTCTAGGTCACTCTTTTGGTCACTCACTGTGACCTTATCTCTTACTGTCTCGGCAAAGGCGAATTTATTTAGGGTCATACAAATTTCTGTTGGTCTTCTCCCATTCTAGTAATTTTCTTGGCCACTCATTCGTCAAATTTGCCGCCCCTCTGAACTTGCCACCCTGGGCTATAGTCCATTAAGGCTTCCAACAGTAAATACGCAACTCTTTACGCGGCGTCCATCCCATGCGCTTTCTAACAAATGCAGATACGTACCCCTACTAATGATATAATGCTTCACGCTGACCATAGGCGGTGATACGGGGGGGGGGAAGGGGGCCTTGCCCCCCAGAGTCAAAGGGGAAGTCCACTTTGATCATTTTTGTCGCACCACGGTCATTTTCTGCACACGAGGGCTAATTAGCCGATTCCGAACGGCAGGCTTGTTTCTTATACTCATCGAGAGGTTGGTACGCTAACTCCTCGATGGGGGCCCGTGAAGTCCACTAATCCAATGCATATGTGCACTGGTGTACGCAAGGGGGGGGGGTGTTTGGGGGTTCTAACCCTCCCCCTTGAGCCAGGATTATAGTGTTATTTTGCAGGAAAAAAAAGTAAAAAAAAAAAACCCTCAGAGAAGCAAAAAAATTTTAAAACCCCTCACGAGAAAATTCTGCGTACGCCTATGTATATGTGTATATATGAATTTACATCATCATCGTCGCGCCTCCACCCACCAATAATGGCCATACCCCCCCCCCCCCCCGCCTAGACGTTCGAGTCTATTTCCGCCTATGACGGTGACGTATTTAGAGGAAATTTCGGCAGTTTATGAGGCACAGTGTGCGTGTTGTCTCTGTTAAAAATATTTTGTTACTATCCTGATTTCGGTATCTTCGACAACGATAATCACAATCAATTTTTTTGTGTATACTCAATGATTAAGGATTACGAAAATCGTTTCTGGATATAGAACGTGACAAATCCAGTTTTTCCTCATATAAGAATAGCTTGGTTGTGTTAGTGTAATTAGAATAGGCATAGGCACGCATTCTGGTCAACATCAAAAACCAGTCACAGTAACGAGCTGGAATTTCATTCGATCAATCATCTTGTCATTCTTCTCTTCAAATTAACTTTTTTTATGTCTCTCTCGACTGACAGGATGATTCTTCAGCTGTAAACTTAATAACTATGTCAAGCACTTTATGATTCTGGACGCCACGTCCGTGGTATCAGTCGTTGCGATAGGCATCAGTAAAACGAGCAAAAAAGAAAGCTGTATTATCGCGTGAGGGTGGTTAGGGGCCCTGAAGAACGGTTGCGTCAGGAATAATATACTTGCATATGGGAGATTGACGGAGAGAGAGAATCTTTCGAAAACCATTGAACTTTGAAATAAGAGTTGCAAAATCATATTAGTGGATAAAGTCATTGATTAGTTGCAGGACCGCTCTTACCAGACGCTGGTCCTGATGAGAAAATAGCGCGGGGCCCCTTAGCCTCGATTTTGGTGTTCTGTGAGAGTGGGGAAGGAAAAATTTAGTAAATGAAATTCACGGAAATTTAGAACAAAAGAACGAAATAATTCCAGAATTGATGAAAATTTAGAATAAATGAATGTAATACTTTTAGAATTGATGATAGTTCAGAATAAATGAAAAAAAACAGTTTCAGAAATGATGAAAATTCAGAATTACAAAATTGATCAAAGTTCAGAGTTAGAGAATTTATGAAAATTCAGAATATTGAAAAAAAAAAAATTCAGATATAGTAGAAATTCCACAATATGTTCTACAATTGGTTCCAATTTATGAAAGAAATAATTCCAGAACTATTTCTCTCCAGATGAAAATTCCCAGAATTGATTAAAATTCAGAATTTGTGAGTTCTGAGAAATTTTTGTTACCGTAAAAGCGGGACCATTCGTGATTTGGTCAGACATTTCTGTGTCTGATACATGCAGATGGGAAAGATAATCTCCCAGACTGTTCAACTTGATGCAAAGAGTCTTGCACTGAAAGAACGCATGCTCTGAAAACATAGGCTCCCCCGTTTCTTTTCAATGCATTTTCTATTCTGACTGAATCTTTCATTCTATATTAAACATTTCAAATAATTTCAGAAAGATTAGGTGTATAAGGGTCAACTGGTGTCACAACCCCTGAAGTCGAATTTTCAAAAATGACTTCAAAGAAATATTTCATTCAATTGCAAATAAAATACTAAAAATTTCCTGCCAATCGGTTAATTTGTTTTTTCGTAATAAAAGAAAGAAATAATGAATTTTAGTGTAAACGTATACTTTGACCTGTGAAAACCAAATACACCCCGCTTCCCATCTCATTGAGATATCGAAGAGTTCCTGGAGGATGGGTGTGTCTGAAAATTTTATTAAATATCTTCAGAATAATAAATAAAAATATTACACATAGATTGCACATATAAAGTCACATATAATCAATGTTCGTCAATGGGCGTATCATAATATACGGAGGAAGAAATTAAAGAACTCCGAAAGGTATATCCGCCAGATCACGCTCATCTTATAGTGAAGAGTTGATTTGAATAATCGTAGTATCGCCAAGACTGATTATGATTAATTGTCTCTAGAATATAATCTCAATTTACAAGTTGATTAGACATTCGTTGTAAACGTATACTAGAAAAAACTTTGAACGCGATTTTCTCCAATTGCAATTTTTGAGCTCATTCGTAAGATTTAAAAAACTACAGCCCCAAAAATTCTGAAATTTTGCAGAAATGTTTATTCGACATGTGTTAGTAAAATGAACTTCAGATTTAGCAATGGAAGTATTTTTTAAAAAAATGTTGAATTTAGATTTTTGAAATTTATATATTTTTTCAAATTTTAAAAATTCATAAAATTTTAACGAATTATCAGATATCAAAGTTTGAGGTCCATTTTACTAACACATATCAAATAAACACTTGTGGAAAATTTCAGAATTTTTGGGGTAACAGTTTTTTTTAAAATCTTATTGATGAGCTCAAAATTTGCAATCTGAGAAAATCCCGTGCAAATTTTTTTTTCTTGTATAAGTTTATACTATAATTCATTGTTTCTTTCTTTTATTACGAAAAAACAAATTAACCGATTGACAGGAAATTTTTAGTGCTTTATTTGCGATAATGAAATATTGTGAAAGTATATCTGAAGTCATTTTTGAAAATTAGACTTCAGGGGTCGTGGTACTCCCTTTTTGGTTGCGCCCGAGTGACAGCAATTTTGATAATGATTGGTGCAAAAATTCAGCTCACGACGCGGCTATTTTACGTTAGTGCGTACATTCATATCATCGAAAATGTTTATTAGCTGAATCTGTATTCGTTAGTCGAAACAGAAAAATCACTAAAAAATCTTTGCCAGCCAGAAAATTCATAAGCCGAGGTATCACTGGACTTAAAGAATCAATTCTTTTTTCAACACCTGTTACAATTTTACATCTAATTAAGAAAATATGTCAACCATTATTTACTCTCATTAATGCATTATAAAATTTACGACTAATTTTTCCACTCTAGATGTTCTTTGTCCCTTTCAGTAGCTCAATGCGTTTCTTCAGTTACATTCTTCAGTTAGCGAATTCGTGTATAATATTCATGCTCACTTCCACCATCCTAGAAATTCATCCTGACATAATCTCTGGCACAGAAAGGAATAGTATGCACCCACACAATAAAATATAATCAGTAAAATGTCAATTTATGCGGAAAATTCCAATTAATAAAATTTTTTAAAATTAGTTTGTTGGGGATTAGATTTACACACAGATATTCGGCCGAACCGAATATTCGTCCCATCTCTACCGCTATTTGTTTCTCAAATTAGCGAATGTAATGCTTGAGAAAATTCATTCTTGCTGGAGAATGCTGGGAACTCTTCTACCCATTGAGATAAAGCAAATCTTGGAAACTGAAAATCTGATCTTATACAACCGGCTGTTGTATTTGAGCCTCGAGATTAGTAAACCATGTATGAACTATGATTTTGATGTCATTAGTAAATAAAAACGCTGGAAAAATAAAATAAAAAAATAAAATAAAAAATATCTCGCAAATCACACACACTCACAAGTTTTTTTAAAGACGAGACCGCCTATAATGAAATCGGATATTACGAAGCATCGTTTATAATGAATTTTTTCCCCGTCTTAGTGAGCCTAGTGAGCCTGCAATTCCAAAACAATGTTAAAAAATATCGTTTATAACGAATTATCATATTCATGAATATAGGATACAACGAAGTTTTTGGCAAGAATGTAATTTTTTCCATGCGAACAAGTTCTATAAAATTTGAAGTTCTCTTTCAGAAACAAAGTCAGAATATGAATTTCTATTATCATTGCCACAACTGGGGGGGGGGGGGGGGAGAGAAGCAGACGGGTCCGTTGCCCGGACGCTGGACTAGAGGAGGGCGAAATTTTAAAATTTAACCCTTTAACCCCTCCTTCAAAACAATATGAGGGGACACCAAAATGCGTACTTTCCCCGACTGACCAACAAGCATCTAGTTGAGGCCGTAACTATTACACTATTCCGAGAAAGGCTATGGATAAGTTCTGTCAGCGCCATCTTTTGCTAGATGCCATCTCTAGCTAGAGATACCGTTGGTTATGTTCATTTTCAGAAACGCACGAATGAAAAAGGGGATCGGCATGATCTGTTTCGTTATTTCAGCGTTTTCTTTTTGTGAATCTCGACTCCAGAACCCCACAACAGTCTCAGAATCACTTCACATCACTGAGCTCATCAATATCAACTGCTTGCCTCTGACAAAGACCCCAGGAGCAGCGGCACAAACTTTAGGAACTACTGACTCACAGTATATGGATCTAACATTTTATTCAAACCGAATATCGTTTCGAATATCGTTAACATTTGTGACGTACGTGAATAATTTTCATTTTAATCATAATTCCTTTTTCAAGTCCGTCTGAGGACCCCCCCCCCCCCCCGCGTCCTATCTCTATGAATTACCTCTGGTCCACGGACCATAGGTAAAAGAGTGAGCTTTAAATGAATTCCACTCATTAAACTTGAGTATTTATCGCATATCGCTTTTAACGAATGTCGGATATTGCGAATGTTTTCACGTTCCCGTGAGACTTCTTTATATCCAGGTTCGACTTTATATAAATTGGTAGCCAGATACTTCCAACCAGGTAGAGGGAGCCTAGAGCATCAATTTACCTGGAGGGGGCAATGATGCTGTAGATGATGCCCTGGGCAGTAGACTAGGCCGTAAGCAATACAACACCATAGATCTCTTGCACGGTGTCGGTTACATCAGCCAACGGGTGCATGCAATTTTTTAAGAGGGTAATGAGCACAAATTTCCAGATTCATTGCCAGCAACGGCCGCTTCATTAAACTGTAGCATTGTAATTTGTAGGTCGTTTTCGAGTTGAAAAGTGCACGTTCTCCCCCAAAAGCTTAGGAACCATTGTCCTAAAGACATCTTTCCCCTTCCGTTTTTTTGTAAAAATTAATTTTCCTCGTATATATATACATTACATATTCGAGACAGTGTTAATAAATTCGCGAAAAACTCTACGACTGCCGAAAGTAAGTTCTTTTTCCATCATTCAAAAGCATTTATGGAAATCACAGGTGATGAAGACAAAAAAAGACGAGACAAGGGTCCTCGATCTTCCAGAGATCTACATCTACTCTTCCCTTTTCTTCTAATTCTACCTCCCTTGGCTTCTTTCAACTGAAACCATCATCTCCTCTTTCGAAGAATTCGTGGCACAATCAGTACATACCTATAATATTTTTGGGATGCCCTGATGGAGTAGGAAAGAAAGACAAGGTCTCCAACAGCGTAGGTTCGCCCTCCCAGCGAAACCTCCTGCTGGACGCCGGCGACTGCTTGGCGTCGCTCCGATTCCTCGCATTCCCATGTAATACATCGAGGAATGAATGCCCTCGCAACATACCACCCGGAATTTCTTTTTTACTTTTCGGAGTAAAACAAACCTAAAACCTATTTCCTACACATCCACATTTACTACCACACAGCAGTCTTTGGAAAGTTGTTTTTTTTTTTGTACCGTAGGCGCCATTCACAACAGCGTTTCATCATGAGATCTTGTTACCGAAGAGGGTCCTTGGCTTTTACACTACTTTTCTTTTTGCCATATTTTTCTCGTATTTGTGGGTAGGGGCATGTGGCACTTGTCGGACGCAACATCTTGCTCCCGTGACAGTGACCTAAGATGAGACCTATGTAAGTGCGACGGAAAAAGTCCCGGATGAAGTTTCTTCATCCTCCGGAAGCTTTCACACTCCGACACCTCTGTGCTTCCCACTCCTATTATCCAGATAAAGAAGATCTTTGTGGAACGAACTGAGTAACGCTAATCAGAGTTCTGTCCATTTTGCTACAAATAAAGCACGAGCAACCTCTATTCACCGTTTTTCTCCATTTTCGTATGTTTTGGAGACGTTTATGTCCAATTGAAATAAAAAGTGGGAAAATATATTGTCCCCATGCGAGAAGCATGAATATGCAAATTTCCATAACGTAGAAAATGACGTTTACTGAATGTGTTATTAATGAATAGTGAATGCTTATTCTGCCCCGTCACCATGCTGCTCTAGAATAGGTACCGTTTTAGCCGTTCCCGATTCATCCTGAAGTCAACATAGTGTATCGTTTTATCTCCAGGTTGATAAAAAATGTCTTGTCCTGATCCTCTCTTTTCTTCAACGTCTTTTCTTTCTGTTCTACCCCGTTTAAGTCAAAGAGTATAGGATAATATATATATAGGAGTAATATATACAAATTTAGATATTTCTGAGGCAGAGTCAGGTCCGAAATTGCGTGCCGATATGATAATATTTCACGTACTAAGATTACTAAGAGTGTGTGTGTGTTTTCAATATGCCTGGCTCTATACTTGCGAGATCGATACCCGTTTTAAATATTCTTCATTTATGTTGGTCATAGTTTAATATCAATACGTAGGTCACATCGTGCTCAACCCATGGCCCGCGAAGTCATCTGATGTAGCCGCTGTCTCTGGAACCGCGGCACAGTTCGAGAGAACTAAAGTGGCCCGCGACACGTTCACAAACTGATGAAGTGACCCACGCTCTCATACTGGTTCAGCACCCTTGACATAGGTGCTCCTCTTCTAATGACGGGCAAGCACAAGTGCTCTTGATTCAAAAACTATCGAAGTCCACTTAGTAACCCGTTTTTAACATGTCAACATACGAACGAGAAGAGAATGGAGTGGATGAAACTGAGCGGCACTATCTCAGTAAGAGGATGGATGAATCGGGACATCACCTTACTCTTATCAGTACCATTTCCTTAAAAATACTTTGTAACATGCATTTAAATAGGGGGGTCAAACATTCACATTTCTGGCAAAACTTGGATAGCAAAATAAGGGATTTAACCACCCTGATAAACCCAAAAGAGTGAAAATTTTCATATTCATGCTTCTGACACGAGGGGACGATATATTCATCAAATACAAACACGAAAACTAAAAATACTACACGTAAATCTCCCAACAAGTTGGTTGAGGAGGGAAAGAAAAATGAAAATTTTTGAAAAATATACAGGGCGCCGCGTAGCAGGACCGTA
The DNA here is from genome assembly GCF_987345545.1 of Pholcus phalangioides. NCBI lineage: Eukaryota > Metazoa > Arthropoda > Arachnida > Araneae > Pholcidae > Pholcus > Pholcus phalangioides. The sequence continues at coordinate 4,334,126 of NW_028301612.1, read as the reverse complement.
ACTAGGACTTTTGCAGCCCTTGTCAAATATGATTTTGCCATCCCTACATTTTTAAAATTCTATAATTTTAGAACAGTGCTCTTTGTTTCCAGCTAAAACTGCCGCCCGGGAACCACCATACCCTCCCTCCAATTCCGGCACTGGGTGCATAGCTAAGTTCACTTGATGCAAATTTCCAAATGCAATATTCGTTGAGATATTTGAATTCAAAAACCGGAGAAAAGTATTGGGAAGGAACAGCAAATGGCTTCCAGGTGGGAGAAACTGTAGAGAGAGATAGACAGATATATATAGGGTCCCCCATTTTTTTTCTAAAGTTAACAGAGGCTACTACTGACTTTACTTGAGCGCCTCATGCCACAAAATAAGCATGAAATAAGGAAGGTTGGTTCGTGTCTCCAGTGGTGTCTCGACGGAGACCGGATAACTTTTTTCCCCGAGTTCCCCTCGGCATAATATTTCCTTGATCCCAGTTACGGGTTTCACACACACACACACACACACACACACACACACACACACACACACACACACACACACACACACACACACACACACACACCAGAAATTCCAGGCACCGCAGAACATTCCTATTAGTACATTTAATATAATGAAATTGCATTACATTGATTACATTTTTCAGCTTCGTGCAATACAACGTTTTAAAACCATCAGTTTCTGGTGCCACGTAAAAAGAAGCGAAGGTTTTTTAACAACTGGCTGTTGCGAAGATATATCTTGGAAAGAAAGAAAATTCAACTACCCCTGTGGGGAATCGAACCCACGTCCTTTCACTTTCCGGGTGAACGCACTATACCAACAGCCAGTTGTTAAAAAAACCTTCGTATGGTAGCGGAGAGTGACGTCATCCTTGTGTAAAAAGAAGCGTTTTATGCCAGTGTTCTTAAACCTTTTTACTGCTGCGGATCGTTGAAAGTAGTTCAAGAATTTCGCAATTTGGTAGAAATTTCAGGAATAATTTGCGGATCTACAAAAAAATGAATAAATATGAGAAGTAATTTGCAAACCAGCAGAAAATGAATGCAATTTTCACAGCTGACGGCCAGTGGCGTATTAAAGTCGGTTGATGCCCAAAAGAATGAGCTCAAAAGAAAATATTGAGCCCCTTAAATATTAGAAAAAAGCGTAAAGTTTGGTTTTTTTCGGGTCCTTCAGAAGTCGGAGGCCTCAGGCGAGCTTTTGGTGCGCCCGTCGTTAAATCCGCTTCTGCTGACAGCAAGCTAAGACAGAAATAAAAACCAATATATATACAGGGTGAGCAAAAAGTCCGTAGAAACTTTAAAAATGAATAAAAACCGGAAAAATAACCGAAATAAAAAATGGTTTGCAGAGTTAGAATCTCTAGGTCAGGGGATTTTTTTTAAGACAGTAAAAAACAAAAAGCTAAAAATCAGCCGATAGGTGGCACTGGTACGAGCGACTTCGGTGGAGATATGGAAATGCGACGGTTATAAGAACTTGCGCTCCTAATCCACAAGCAGTAAACCATGTATGTGGACCTGCTGCCTTTCGCTGGATTTCTGACTCGCCTGCAATGTGTTATCCCGTGGTGGTGGTCATGTGGAACATTTACTGCTGTAATAAACGATTCGGAGGCATTCTGTTCGTTATTTCCGTATCTTTTCTTTGACTTGTGTACATCAGTGCAACCCTATCGGCTGTTTTTTAAGTTATTTTTTTTCCTTGTTTTAAAAGAATTCCCGTGACCTACTGATGCTAACCATGCGAACAGTTTTTTATTTCTGTTATTTGCCCGCTATATGCACATAAGCCATTTCGTATTGGTCGACATGATAATTTGGTACAATTTTGCAATAGTAAGATTTATTATTTAGATGACGTATTTGGGAGTTAGAGTCTGAACCGGAAATGAATTCTGATTTCACGAATTTTTCCGAACATCCCCAGAATAACTCTTATTTGACGAATTCTGAAAATAACGAGCTCCTATTTAGCAAGTTTTTTACGACCATACTCCGATATAACAAACCCTCATTTAACAAATTTTATCATCGCACTTTTTTTTTGATATATTCATCCCCTCATTCAACAAATTTTACGATGGGTACCCCGATATAACGAACTCCTATCCAATTTTTTTATTTAAGGAATTCGTGCAAACTTTAGCCTGTATTCAGTCAGACCCATATACAACGAACCCTTATGTAACGAATTCTACAACCGGACCTCGATATAACGAACTTCTATTTATTAAATTTTGGGCCTAATTGAAGGTAAAAATTACCATTTTTTTATACAGTCGGATCCCGTTTTAACGGATACCGTTATAGCGAAAATCTCGTTTTAACGAACAATTTTCTAATCCCCCAGATAAGTTTACGTAAGAACAACGTAAAATCTTGGAATTCCTTTATGACGAAATTTCGTTATAACGAAGTGATTTCACCGGTCTCTTGGAGTTCGTTATAACGGGATTCGGCTGTATGTAACAAATTTACCAACGTTACCACGACGCTTGGATGTTATGCATGATCACAGGTGAAAGTGATAGATTTATCAAACTTACCAAGATGATTGACGACCATGCATAATAATAGGCTATTATGCATAATAACCGATTCATCACATTTACCGTAACAGTTATATGAATTGTGCAAAAGGTTTCGCGGACTAATGGCTGAAGAACACTGTGTTAGAGGAAATTCAGACACATTTTGTTCGAAGATATCTCAATATTATGGGAACTATTTTTAATCGCCGCAGCACAATATCATCGTCATAGCGGGATAGAATATTATACATCAAGTGACGATGATTCATGGCAAAGGGTTAATAAATAATAAACGCAGTTACTATAACAAGAATCCATGAGACACTGACCATGATTTACATGAATCGTTGAAAATGAATCAAAATTAGTTACTCGGGTGCTCAGTTAAGGTATTTTTTTCGACTTTTTAGCTCTAGGGATTAGAATTTTACGTATGAGCATGGACCGTTTTCCCCCCATCGAGGAGGGATCACGTGCCATTCTATTGCTCGTTTCACTGCGCTTTCCCCTCGTTTTAACCCTGCAAGCGTTTAGGGTGTTCTCCTCTCTTTTACCGACCCGTAACCTTTTTAATTCCTGTCAAAATAGCGTTGATCTTTCCCAGTTCATCCTTTTCGTATCAATCTATTAGTGACGGTGGAATGAATAAGTTGCGCGAGGGATGCCGGCATCAAATCATTATCCGATTTACTAGCAGTCTCTTCACCCGGCACGGAACTGTCTCTCTATCTGTGGCATCAAAGTTGATGAAGATCCAGCCTAACCGAGCACCCTTCTGACGAGCCATCACGATAGAATTATCTAGTTTTAATTTACTTTTTTGCCAGGGGTCTTTAGTCTCTCAGACGTTGTGGGTCGAATCAAAATTTTCCATGGAGCCAGTAGACCACCAAGTTATACTTGCGGTATCTAGAACTACTATTTCGTCACATACCAACTCCGGCCATATCGCTATACCGCAATTTACTGCCATTAACAGAATTGGGTGGAAATGAAAGCGCCATCTATCGGTGGTCGTCTCAAGCTCGTTAAGGAAAAAATATCTTGTTTTCTGTATTCTTTCCCCCGGTTCGAAGCTGGGACTTGACGGCCACCTTCACGGGGGTAAACGAGCATCTTACCACCACGACAATCGGGCTAATATCTAGAGTTGTAATATGGTACCCAGGTTTACAATGACTCGATGCACAATAATACAATCAATGTACAATGACGTCTAGATGGGTGGACCAGTATATCAATGGGCAGAGGTGTACACAAGGACCCATGGAGGCACAGGAGACCCATGACCCCTCAAGACGAGAAAAAATTAAAAGAAAATTTAAATAATTTTTTAAAAGAATATATCGGAAGAAAACACCTTTATATGCTACCTTATGAACCTTTATTACACCTTTATATGTACCTTAATGAATTTCTATTAGTTCAAAATGCTTTTTGAAGGTTAAAAACTCAAAAAAAAATCTCTGCGATAAATTCCCTATGGGCCTCCCCCCCCCGCCCGTAAAGGTCAATCTTGTGTAAGCCCCTGCCAATGGGGCCCAGGTTGCAGAAGAATTTTATTCATTCATAAATTTCTTTAATTAAATATGGGCTCTCTTTCTTCAATTCTGAAACCATATTTTTCATTAAATAGTTATTTCCCTTTACTCTGAAATAGTTTCTTTCGTTAAATGCAATTTTTCATACATTCTGAAAAAAATTTATTCTGGAATTGTTTCTTTTCCGTTGTAGGTGTAGCTTCAGGATTTATCAATTTTGCCCACCGTTTAATCGTCTTTCAGCGTTAAGCAGCTATTTTCCGCGGACTACAACATAAAGCACCAAGGGCCCATATGTACTCCGCGGGTCACGCGTTGAAGACTCCCCTGCTTTATGCACCCTCAAACTTTTGCTATCGAGTTTTATTCTTAGGGATAAAACTTAGTATCAAAATTATTGAAATAACATAATAATCGATGTACAAAATCGTTTCGTTGTGATCTAAATTCTGAATATTCTCTTTATAGTGTTTACCTCTAATATCTAGCAATGAAGGTTTATCAAGCCGTTTTAACCCTTTAACCGGCATAACATAAATCACTAAACCGTCGGTATAAAACTGAGAACTTGACCCTTTTGCAAGTTGCGAGCACACCATGTAGACTCATAATCTGGAATTACATGGCAACATAGACGTATCATCAAACTCAGTCAAATTTGGGATGAAACTTTAATGGTGCATTGAATGTAAGAGTCCATCTTGAATTTTCTCACGAGGACGAATTCAAGCATACTTGAGTATTTCAATGAGCACTACAGTGTTCCCGACAACCGACAAAAGGGTAGAGGATGCCTGCTATAAAGGGTGGATTTACCATAGGTAAGATTTATTTATTATTATTAGACAGCGATAAATTTTTTTCCCATGTTCTCGTTTCAGGACGAGCCTTTTAATGCAGGACTACTTCTGGTCTTGGTAACCCACCCTTAGGAGTGCGCGACCGGTGCACTCATACCGGACCCAGCCGTTTGGAGGGCTCGCAATTACGGTAGTAAATGTAAAAAAAATGTACACAGAACACACGTACAGTCGAATCCCGTTATAATGAATTCCAAAAGACCAGAGAAATCACTTAGTTATAACGAAATTTCGTTATAAAAGAATTCCAGATTTTTACATTGTTCCTGTGTAAACTGTTTTGGGGGATTAAAAAAGTTTTCGTTAAAACGAGATTTTCGCTATAGCGGGATTCGACTGTATATCACATATATTTGCAACTCTGGGAATTTTGTCTCTCATTAATCTCGAATTTTCATCAATTTTGGGATATTTTCTATCATTAGTTCTGAATTTCATCAATTCTTTGATTCTTCTCTCCTTTATTTTGAACTTTCAAGAATTAGGAGTTTTTTTTTTGTCTTATCAGTTCTGAATTTTCAGCAATTCTGGGATTTGTCCTCTCAATAATTCTGAATTTTCATTGGTGAGTGGATATTTTTCATCATTTCTGTGTATTCTGTTATAATATACAAGGTGATTATAATTAAAATTCCCTTGTATACTCTGAGTATTTCTTCTCAAAAACTGCTTATCCGAATAAAGCGCAATTTTTAGGATATCTTAATCAGACCATGCAGTAAAAAATATTAAATTTTCGACCACCAGGTGGAAAAGTAGCGATTTTTTTATTTCATTTTACGTTTTCCCCATGGACCATGTAGCGTATATACGAACTACTTTCAATGGAATACGTCCACCAGAACGGGTGCTGCATAAGTCGGAGTAGTGTCAGTATACTGAAAAAACTACTCGGGTCATATTATAATCACCTTGTACATGAATCGTTGAATGCCCGATTCCCCTCCCCATAAAATATATAAAATGGACTAAGGAGCCCCGAAATTATTTTCGGGCCGGACCCCGCGCTTGATAAGTGCGGTCCTGGGTCTTGGACTCGATGTATGATCGAATGCACAGTGAAAGCTATAACACATGTTGTGTAAGAGATGGCTAGTATTTCAGCAACTACTGTACTAGCAACAAATACTTGGTATTACCAGGATTTGCTTCATACTTAGAGCATTGAAAAGCAGCATCAAAGAAGTAGCAAATCGTAAAAATTTCTACACGGTGTTGAAAAAAATGCATTGTGTCAAAAAATCGTGGTCATTCTCCAAGTAGTTCTAATTGTTGTAGCTTAGAAACACAGTTGCCGTGAACGCCATTTCTCCTCATCACAATATTTAAACTTCTGAAATTGCATAGACAAGAATTATTCTCATTGTAACCACATATAAAGAAAACTTTCTTCGCTTTTAGTCAACTCATTCTTACCACTTTTTTTCACGTACATGATTGAACTTCGTGCTCCACGACTTAGTTTATACTGAATGTCACCCAGACAGCAAAACATAGATGTAAATATCATTCCCACGCCTCAATTATCCAATGAAACTAGAACTTTTTTTCTTTTTGTAATGTAGAAGTATTTGTTAGTTACTCCCACTTTCTTTGTACTGCGTGTAGGGTTCGCGTATTAAATATTTGTTTCCCTGAGGGTGCACAATTCTTGATCAGGAGACCCCCTCTTAAAATATATAGAAAATGCAGTAAAGTATTCAGTATCTGTTGGCCACTTTTGTCCGCAAGGAGTATGATAATGACCAGCCTTTCGAAAGTCCATTTATTTTTATGTGCGTGGAATTTGGAAAATATATGCTTTAGTTATTTTGTGAACCATGTTATTAATTAATTGAATTTAAATACGTCTATATTTTTTTTCGAAATCGCAATTGAACATTTGTTTAAAATGTTTGAATAATTATCTTGTACATTTTTGAAATGCTAAGAATTTAAATTAGAACCTATACTGCGATACACAACGTTAATGTTCCTGTGTATTTTCAATGCGTTATTTGGTTTCATTTAATTTAGAAATATGTCGCTATTCAGCTCGCGACACAATTGCTGGTAGAGTTCTTTTTATTTTATTTAAATTTGTTGGGCTCTTATAAAGGGTCTAAAGTAGTCTGTCGTTGAAATCTGATACTCTTTGGTATATATACAAAACTGGGAGGAGATAGTGAAGATTTGCATTTAAAATATAGATTTTGATTTGTATTGAAAGCAAAATGTTGTTGTCCTTTTTTTTAATTACCATTGTTGTTTTCTGCAGTGTTGTGGTGATGCTCATGTAATATTTCGTTACTCCAAAAATAAGGGGAATGAGTGCTCTTTTGAGCGCGGTGCTCTGTATTACGTTCAATGGTCACATAATTTGTATTGAAAATCTTGATGGCTTTGTAATTAAAAAAAATAATGATTATCTGTACTGAAAATAAGGATTTTATACATAAGTAAAGAAAAATTTTGATTATTTGTATTTGGAAATATTTTGGCTTATTAAAGTTACAAATATTGATTGATATGTGTTGAAAATATTTCTTGATTAGAGTTTAAAGTATTGTTTAATTAGTATTGAATATATTCACTGAATTTAACTGAAAATTTTGATTATTGAAAATAAAAATTATAATTGGCATTGAAAGCATTGACTGATTTGTATTATGCTTACTTAGAAATATTCATTACGAGAGAGACTGAAGAATCTCTGTTTGATGATTGTGCCCCATGTTTTACTCATGATTTTCTTGAAAAATCAAACATGTCATTCAAGAATTAGCATTAATTCCGGCATTACACTATAAAAGTTTTAGAAATGTTATTTTCTGTAAAACTTGGAAAATTCAACCAATAAGCGCATTGATTACATTGGAGCGAATGTAGCCGATGCTCTTATTGATTGTTTTTATCAAGTTTTATAAAAGGTATTTTATCAAACTTTTATACATTAATCCCGGTCTAAATCTGGTTCGATTTGATGACATGTCAGATTCATCCTGTGGGTGTTTTTCTTATGGTGACGAGGCATAAACAGTGGTGATGATTAAAAAAAACGATTGAAGACCTACGCAGTACGAAGATACATCGCTTTATTAAAAAAAAGGAGTATATTTCTTTTTGGTAAACGTCAATTTAACTGTAACTCATCGTTTCTCAAAATGTGCGTATCGACGAGTTGAAGGTATTGATTTGTGTGATTTTATGTACGCTTTGAAGCGATTCTTTTATTGGGTAAAACATCTAATAAACTATATTGGGGACCTGCATATGAGTGATAAATCGGGCAAGAACGCCGCGGGTGACGAAAGTTTGAGAACCACTGCTGTAACTCATCTCCACCAAACATGCATATCGGGCAAGCGCAAGAGGTCCTGGGTTCGATTCTCGGTGGAGAGAAACAAAACTCTTTTTTTCCAGTTCACCTCGGCATAATATCCAGAAAGCCTATTGCTTTCATGTATTTTAGCCGAGCAGAAAAATCTTCATCCATTTCCAATTAGAAAGTTGTTGACCTGTCTTTTCTGAGCCCAACAAAAAAATACCAAGTTTCTAAGTGCAATATTCACTGAGATATTTTAATTCAAATAGTTGGAGAAAAGTGGTGGGAAATAACAGCAAAAACTCACGGAAAACGCTCCTTTCCCTCATTTATGCTCTCCTTTCAAAACTTTCCAACTCTCCTCCAATTTTTGAATTCGAATATCTCAGTGAATATTGCAGTTAAAATATAGGATCACTTTTATTGGACAAAAAAGACAGGGCAACTACTTTTTAATTGAAAGTTAGAGGCCAGGGGGACTGTATGAAAATTGAATTTTTTTTTATTTTGTGACACACTGTATTTTCATTCTCAAAACTGGTGCAATGTAATTTCTGAATACATTTTGAATATTTTTTAAATTGAAACTTTTCTTTGTTTGAAATCGAGCACAACTCTGGTCTATCGCCAAGGGCGATTTACTGCCAAGTGAGTTGTGCCGGAAGTGTGAGTGTGTGTGTGTGTGTGCTAAACAGTTCAAACAGTTGAGTACTTATATAGTGTTGTGTCTCATTTTTCAGTGCTGCCACCTATATTTCAGAAGTGAAGTGTGTAGTGATTGATTATTTGTACCATTGTAGGTAAATTGAAATCATACCTCTACGACATACGGTTTATGAGATAAAGGCTTCATTAGTACTTACCGGACACCCTGTGTATCACGGTTGGCCAATAGCTTGCCCTTGGGTAACATGCGGCCCGCAAGGTGATTTTGTACTGCGCCCGACAAGGAAAAAAATAAATTATCGAATTATAATGAATAATTTAAGAGGTGTTAAATTCAGCAATTTTGTGGTCAATATCTGAGCTATTCTCGTTCCCAGCGGAGAATTACTTACATTCACTACTAGTTCACTTTATTGTTTCATTTTGTTACTTAAAATACAAGATGAGACAAAAAAATCAGTCAAGGGGTCTAGAGACCCATACTAAGTTTATACATTGTAAGTTTATAATGAATACCATATAATGAATACCACATAATGAATACCACATAATGAATACCATATAATGAATTCTACATAATGAATTCTACATAATGAATACCATATAATGAATTCTACATAATGAATACCATATAATGAATACCACATAATGAATACCACATAATGAATACCACATAATGAATACCATATAATGAACACTTACTTACTAGTGAATAATATCAACAAACTAAAATGGAAAAAATAAAATAAAAACGTAAAGGGGGGGGGGGGTTTGAAAATTAAAATTTCCTTTTTTTTGTAGTGGTTAATAGGAGGGAAAAAAAATCAAATATCAAAACAATCTTTCGCATGATTTTTGTAGTATTTTTGGCAACAGCAAGAAGCGCACGGTTTTCAGATAAGTACAAATAACAAGAATCATGTAATGTTGCATGTGTAAGATCGAATACATTCGTAATTTAACTGAGTAAGGAGGAGCATATGACAGTTCAAAAGAAATTCTCAATGTCACTGATTGAAAAAAGATATTGCTTCATGTGTCTTTTGAAAGGTAATAAATTAGAAGGATATCAGGTGGCAAAGAGTTGCAAAATTTTGGGGATGAGGTAAGTAAAATTCTTCTTAGAAAAGTTTTGTGAATAAGGGGCCATTCAAGTATTATGTAAGCAGATTTTCAGCCACTTTTGACCCCCCCACCCCTTGTCAGCAAAATTTCGTCAGCAGCTTAGAATATTTCATATCTTCAAAAAGGGTGGTTGATGACGTAAACAATCTTCAACCTCCCCCCCCACCCTTGTCATCAAAAGTCAACAAATCCGAAACCCCCCCCCCCCTCGATGCTGACGTAATACTTGAATGACCCCTAAGTGGTAGCGAGTATATATATTGTTCAATGTATTTGAGAAACGAGAACTGTTTAAAAGCAAAGCAAATTGTCGTTAAAAATAATTATAGTCGATTTGTAGAAGTAAAGCTGACGCAAGGGAAGGATTCCAAGACTGTGAAAAAGTTGTTTTGAAGGGGTTAAAAGGCACTTGTGTGATGAGTCTTATTGCTCTTTATTTGGAGTTTCATTATAGGAGTAAGATTCGAAACGAAGTCGCCACTCCAGATAGCCAAACCATATAATAGTAAGGAATGAAATAATGAGTAATAAAGCGTTAACATGAACGAGTGATCTATATATGGTTTAAGGTAATATAGTTTGTAAATTACATAACGAAGTTTATTTTGCAAATATTTTACGTTAGTTTTCCATCTAAGGTTATAACGATATGAATACCTAGGTATTTAATCGTGGAAATCTGTTCGAGACCCTGGTAGTTATAAGTAGAAATATATTGGCAATTATTATTGTGGATATCAGATTATGGCTGAAGTTTATATTAGCTATAGAAGAGAAGTACATAAACTTAGTTTTTGTTACATTTATTTGTAAGTCATTACTGATAAACGAATTATCAATAAATCAGTGTTTATCAGACTTGTTAGGGCAAGGATTCATCAGACTTGTTAGGGCAAGGATTGCCCAGTTACAGAGATGGACAAGAGTAGAGAAATACAAAAACACAAATACAAAAGGTGAATACAACAAAGTACAAAAAAAAAAGACAAAAACGAGTGGAACAATGTTTAGAAATACATACGGAAAAACATAATAACATGAAGATTCAATACTCACATATAACTTTTAAGAAATTCTCTTATAATGAATTGAACATATCGGGTTTCACATAGCACTGATTATATATATATATATATATATATATATCACATCTCAAAAATAGGGGACCGTCGTAAAATATTTGTTCGGGGTTTAGGGAGGCGAAAAGTCCACCGAACAATTGGCACAGAAAAATCAACAAGTTGAAGAAGATAGCAATCATCAATTATATTCTTGGCAATTTTACACAAAAAGCGAAGGTAACTTCTTCTCCTTCCGCATTCCAACGGTTGGAAATGAAAAGAAACGTCGCAATTCAGTTGTACTTACGTCATTGATGTAGACGTGAAATTGTCTGCAAATGTGATGATTTTACCAGTTAATTCAATATTAAGCAATTTACTATATGTTAACACTTCTCAAATATACAAACTGCTAATAAAGCTTCTTATGTGGGCAATTTTTTCCCCTATTTTTTCTGCCGCCTCGTTTGCAAATTGCCTATTTTGCAAAATAATAATTGAAGAAAAATTGGAACAAGTGTTTCATTTGTAAAGTTCAAACTATGAATCGATTAGATCATAGTTTCCCAAACTTTTTGTTCCATCGCTCCCTTCATTGGAAGTTTCTTCTCTCATTGCCCCAAAACTCAAATGAATCCATAGGATCCTATGTTAAATCAGTAGCTTCTATCGCCCACCGGGGGTGATATTGCCCGCTTTGGGAAACACTGGATTAGATGGAATAGTTTGCAGAGGAATCTATAATTTTTATTGTATTACATCTGGCTGGAAAAGCAACCAGATAAATAAACAATGAATATATGTTTATGTTTATGAAGATGAAAAGTAATACTTAAAGCCCAGGGTAAAAGTTTAGCGACTAAATTGCCCGTGTATTTAATTGTCCATATTACTTGTGGCATATACAAATGTAAGAGTTTTCCTGGTAATTTTAATTGTGCGGCTTATACACCCGTGATGCTTCCCGTGACGCTGAACTTGACTGTTATGCTGGCCCGTGAACAGAAAGAAGTTGGCCGTTCCTAATATACAGGGTCCCTCCCTGTCTTACAGCAGTTAAACTCAGTTATAGAGAAATTTCATGCAGTCAAAAAAATATCGATAAATATAATTTTTATATTTTATTTTGGTCAGTGCACAAATTATGTTTCATTTCGGGTCAGTTCAAGTTTCGATTTTGTGCCCGCCTGAATTAGTTTTGTTTTTTAGCGTCATCTGTCTTTGACTCTGAATATTACTTTCTAGTTTAACGAATATAAATTTGGTCCTATTTTTTCGGATTCATCGTTTTTAATTTTTTTTCATCCGAGAAATCAATTTCCCAATAGTTTCCAAAATAATGGATTATCTAGAAAAATGTGCCCACTCTTATAACCGAATTCATTAGGCCTATTTGTATTGAAAATATTGATTAGAAAATCATGATTGAGTTTTATCGAAAATATTGATTGTGATTTGTATTTAAAAGTGGGGGGGGGGGGGGAGTAAAACAGTGGGGGAAAGCAATTGACTGGGATTTTGTTCCTGTTGCTCATTGAAGCACTAATTCCCGTTTCACGCTTGCTCCTTTTATGCTTTTATGACTTTTTACTCACGATTATTATTACACTAATCAAACATGTCATTCAAGAATTAGCATTATGTTGATTACAGTTAGTTGAGCATATAATCAGACTTGACCTGTGGGTGCTTTTCTCCTGATGATGAGACATAGACGGTAGTGACGTCCCAAAAAAGGTTTAATATGCCTATACACAGTAGAAGGATAAATAATCGCTTCATTGAAAAAAGGATAGGCTACATTTCTTTGGGCCATGCGTCGATTTAACCTGTAACTCATCTCTACCAACCATTGACCACCTCCTTCTTCGTGTGTTTAGTTATGTCTCACGTGTATTGAAAATCTTGATTGCTTTGTATTGAGAATCTTGATAGATTTGTATTGAGAATTTTGATTATGATTTGTATTTAAAAGGAAGAAAACGGTGTGTAAAACGTATTGCCTACAATGGTAATTGACAGGGATTGTACTCGGGTTAAAGGAAGTAGCCTGCTACTCACTAAAACACTAATCTTTGATGCTAGTGCCCAGTTTTTTACCGAAGTCTGGCACACCAATCAAACATATCCAGGCCAGACCTGAATTAAGACGACTAATTACGTTCAAGTGACGAATTTTTTGTGTATATAATTTTTTGAGAATATACTGTGTACCTTAGAATATTCCGCTCATTGCACAGATAACAGTCCCAACTCTAATTTTCATTAATAATTCCCGTTTAAAGCATTTTCACCGTTTACAACGTTTTTTCACGGCGGTTTCTCGCAAATGTTACAAACGGGATCCACTGTATATGCTGTTATTGTCAGTGTGCAATGCGTGTCTGGTACAAGTGCTGAAAATGAGGTAATTTTGAAAATATAATATAAAGTATCTCAGAAAGTTACAGACATATTGCAGAAATTTAACTGGATTTCCTGGTTCAAACTTTTATAGTATAATCCCGGCCTAAGGCCGGTATTACACTATAAAAGTTTTCCAAAAGTCCCTTTATAAAACTTGAAAAATTCAACCAATAAGATTATCGGTTGCATTTGCTCGAATGTAACTTATGAGCTTCATTGGTTGGATTTTTCAAGTTTTATAAAAGGGATTTTACCCAACTTTTATAGTGTAATACCGGCCAAAGAATTGGTAAAAGACAATCAAACATGCGTTTCAGATGATATTCAAGGATTAGGCTGAATCGATTTGATAACATGTCAGAGTTGGGTGCTCTTTGAGCCATAGACGGTAGTGGTGACTCAAAGAAAGGTTGAAGACCTACGCAGTAGAAGGATACATCGCTTCATTGAAAAAAAAAGGATACATTTCTTTTTGGGCTAAACGTCAATTTAACCTGTAACTCATCTCCACCAACCATTGACGGCCTCCTTCGCGCGTGTTTACTCGTGTGTTGTGTGTGTGTATATTTCGCGTCTTCTTTCCCGTTGTTTTCGTCGCATCATCATCATCTTCTTTCCCCACTCCAAAGAAAAACTTGTCTTTTGTTTTAGTTGCACAGCTGAGCAGCGGCTCTCGATCCCGAAGGGAGGAGGGAGGAAGAGCTCGGGGCGAGAGTCACTCAAACGTATCCCCGGGACGCGATTGGTCGGCGCGCGATGCCAATCAAGACCTTAGCCCCGCCTCCCGTGTCTCGTAGGCGTGTACCTGAATTGGATGTTCGCGTGGCCCCTTGTGTTGTTGGAGTATTTTGTTAAGCCGAGTTGGACGCGGGGGAAACCCTCGAACCTGTGGCGGGTTTTAAGCGTGTTGTCATTTTATATATCGTTAAGCCGATTTTTACGATACCCCCCCCTGCACCCTCCTCCAGAATTTTTCCCCCTCTACTTGCTACCCCTTTATGTACCTTTCCTCACCCCTCCCCCCTCTCCTCGTCCTTGGAAGAACCGAAGAAGCAACTTGAAGAAGAATATCATTTGCTGTTCGGGATCTTTATCAGTACTTACTTTTAGTGTGGTCGAATGTTAGACATGTAGGAAACTTTCTTTCGGTGGGAGGGGGAAAGAGACGGTCGAACTCACACCTGTCGGAGAAAAAAGAAGCTCAGCTATGATTGTACATCGGACAATTGTCAACAAAATGAAATATTCGCCGTAATTAGGACTTGTAGTCTGTGTCTACGAATGCAGACTTGAAGAAGAGGAAGCTGGACATTCTTCGTGAAGCATGTCATATCCGCAATTTGGATACTCACCCTTTCCACCTACTACTCAGGTAACAAAAAATCTCTCTCTCTCTCTATATACATATATATACTTTTATCATGTCGTCCCCTCTACGCCAGAAACATAAATGAGTAAATTTCAATACATGGGAAATGTTTGAGTATTTACTCTACCCATGTGTAGAGTAAATACAGGTGTATTACACATTATTGTGGCATGTATATTTTAATCTACCAATGGATGTCATTTTCCTAAAATGTTTTGCAACATGTTTTTCAAGAAGGCGGATACGTATTCGCGTTCCTGAAAACACACAGCAAAAAATAAGGTATCCAATCAGCTGATAAATCCAAAAAAATGTGGAAATTTGTGCATTGGCATAAAGGGGATGATTTGTGGTTCATAAAATTGCGTGATAAAATTAATCTAATTAGTTATTAAGAAAAAAAGTCGCATAGGAGCCTATCCGATTCTAAAATCTACATAACGTTCTATAAATCTATAACGTTCCCACATAGAACGTTTTCCCGCTTTATAGTGCGACTCATTTTCCTGGTATGAACTCTTATTTGTCGTTAAGATTTCTTGTTGGAAGCGTTTTCCCGCTTACAACTTTTTTCATGGTTTTTTTCCCTGAGAAACGTTATAAGCGGGATCCACTGTCTATAAAACTGATTTTCTGTGTGTATGTTTTCTACACAAATCTAAAATTTTGGACCGATCGCCACCAAATTTTGTATTCGGTGTATTTGGTACCAAAAACCAAACGGGACCCGGCCAGAGTTCGTCAGAGCTGGGCCACAGCCCGAAATGGGCGAAAAAACTACCGGGTGACAATGGTTCATTGGCCTCAACAATGACTTTGGTAATGCTTACTTTGGCTACCCTGGTTCTCTAACAATGTGTTTCAGACGTATTTATTATCCCTTTACAATGGTTTGTCACATCTTTAATGCTGCCAGTATATGGAGGAAAACCAGGATAGCGCCAGGTATTTTTGCTAGTTTGTTATAAAAGAAGAAAAGATACACGTCAAACATATTATGAACATACATATCAAATTCAAAATGGTAAATATTTGATTAATTTGCAAGCCGATTAACAGTGAGGAGCAGGGACCATTCCGTGTCAAACCAATGGGTGTCCATGCATATCGCGTCTAATAAACTTTCTGTCGCGTAACTTACTTGGTGATCATGTTCAGCTGCGCTCAGTACTATTTCTATATCAAACTCATAGAACTCTTATTTAAAAAAAGACAAATATATAGATTATTGATCAATGAAATTAGACAGGTTTTCAGAGTCTAGCAATTGAATCACAACTGCCTCTGAAGTGACGAAAAATTAATACAACGCGATGAAATTCTTAAATTATGTAGTTGATTGGAGTGCTCATATTTTTGATTCATAGCAGGCATCTTCACCCCGTTGCTTGAGAGCACCGCTGCATTATCACTCAATGGCACAAGAGTGCTCGAAGATTGTGTCTGAATCCGTTCCCGCGCGATTTTGATTGACGACATTCCAATTGAACCATCCTATTCAAGTTGCGTTCAGAAATTTAGATTATGCTTGCATTTTCTGGGTTTAGAAAGGGTTTTCCGACCAGGTGTCCACGGTCCTGTTGGGGGGTCCTTGGGAATTTACATAAGAAAACTGATAAAAAAATTAACTGATTATTTTTATGAATAATTCTTTGGAAAAGGGGGATCCGAGGACTTCATTTTAATGGTAATAGGCAGTGGTTTTAAAAGTGTGCATCGCGTCAAGGTGAGCCGTTGATACTGTTATTGATGTGTGTCTGTTAAATGTTTTGAAGTAGTTCTTTGTGGAAAGTATTCTGAGGAGTAGGCAGATGAACGTTGACTGAGGCAAGGGAGTCGAAGGTGGCAATAGTTTGAGAACCACTGCTTATAAGGGATTTTGGTCTTTATTCTATTGGCACAAGGGGTTCGTGAAACGCAAAAGGTTCCACTAACCTTTGCGCTCGTGGGGCTAAATGATGGTTCGTGGAACCAGCATTTAGCCTGTTGTGGCCTTGTATTTGCAATAGTATCGAGGACGAACACAGAGAAAATCCATTCAGAGAAACCAGGATTCTTAACCTTTCGTGTCTCACGGATCATTTTGTGCTAATGAGATGAAGCCCACGGACAATAAAATCCACGAACCCCTAATGAAGGCCACGAACCTCCCTCTATAAAACAATATTCAGTATATAGCATTATAAAAACAATGAGCCATTTTTTTTTCTTATCAAAGCTCACTGACCCCTGAAATCTCTCCTAGAGAGCCTTCGCTAAGAGCCCTTGATTTATACCAGTTTTTTCCGAAGTGAGCAATATCCCCCCCTCCCTCCTAGGGGGAGGGCAATGCAATGACCCAGGAAGGCGGTGGAAGCTATGCATTTGTCATAGGATCCTATTGGTTGGCTTGAGTTGAGGGGCGATGAGGGGGAAAAAAATTGAAGAGGAGGACGATGGAACAAAAATTTTGGGAAACTATTAAGCGTTTCTTAATTTGGTCATAGGCTAAAAAGCCTATGGCCCTATAATTTAGCCTCCCCCTAGATATGCGGCACCGGCCCATGCCCATGTGGGCCCGTGGGTTAAGATGGCTCTGTTTCTTGGGAAAGCTCTGCTTCATTCTGAAAGTAGTCACAGTCACATTTAATCCCATCATGTTTTACTTGAAAGATTTATTTTTATCGACTCTCATTCCCCCTTCACCCCTTGTCGTGGCACTTTAACCTGATTATCACCCACGGTCCCATTAAAACATCCCAAGACCACAAGGAAGGGGGGAGGGGCATATGGCTCTAGGTTGAGAACCACTGATTTAGACAACCAACTTATAGCCATTAACGCATATGTATACTCCGGTTCACGTGTTAATGCGGTCAATCAGAGATTTACATCCTGCTTGCAAAGCAGGGTAAGTATTTGAAAAAAATAATGTCAGGAAAAATACTTACGCTTTCTTAGGGAACCACGGTAACCAAAGTAAATATTCAAAAAGTCATTGTTGAGACTGAGAAACCATTGTGTTGCCTGACAGTTTTTTTTTTTTTGCTCACTTCGGGCATTTGCCCAACGAACTTTTAAAGTAGCCTATCGTTCAAGTCGGGTCCAGTTTGGTATTTATGCCAAATTTGTGGCTACGATCAGTCTAAAATTGTAAATTTGTATAGACAACACACACAGGGAGAGAGAAAATCAATTTTATATACAAATAAATTCTCTACTTTGTTCCGAGAATCACGAATCCCTTCAAGATCTTAGAGAATACTGGCTCTTTTAGCAGCTCTCCAGCAATTTTAATTAAAAACTTGAAAACGGGAAATGATCCAGAGTGCCGTTTAGAGCATTTTTTTCCAATTGCCTCTTGGCTTCACAAATATTCTCTACGATTCTGAAGAAAGAGTAGTTCCTTGAATTTTCCACGTGTGTAATAGCCGCAACACACACATGGTTTTCTGAAAATATTCTGAAATTATAATGTCATTCGATAAATGCTTGCTAACGGATACCGATACCATCCATGACAAGTGTTTTTTCTTGTAGTTTCCCAGTGTTGCTGACACCACCCTAAATTTATTTTTTACGATGCATTAATATTCCCTACATATATTTTCTTTTAATTGCAAATTGACAAAGCAGTTTTAAGCATTGGGAATTCGCAAGCGATTCTTTAAAAAACGAGGAAATTGATTACCTTTAATGAAGTCATGCGTAGAAATTTGCATCGAGGGCCCCCAAGGCAACCAACCAACTGTAAAGAATATTTTTCTAATATTTTTGTAAACAAACATAAAATATCGAAATTACCATTATATGCTTGCTATCATAGTTAATTTCGAAAGTCGGATGAGTCGGAACTTCTCTAGAAAGAGATTCCTTATACAGTCTGTATTAACAAATGATTCCTTACCATTGTCCAATTGATAACGTTGGTACCCCCCGCGCACTCGGTGTGCCCTTGAAAGGTCAAGCCTACGTAAGCCCCTAGCAATTATGGAAAAACTGTGCATTTAAATCGGAAAAATGTGCAGATTCACATAAATTAGAGGAAGTACGAAATGGTCTTATTCCAAGGGTTTACCAGACATAGGGGGAAAAAATTGCGTCAATTCATGTTGACAGAAAATAACATTTTTTGAGCCACACTTGGAATACAAACTTCAAAGTCTTCCATAACAAGCCAATCAAAGCGACCGGGGTCTTTATCCTTATATTTGGTTACAAAGCAATTGAAATTTACTGGAAACAGTGATAAATGAGCAATTTGGGCAACAGGTGATCTGAATAAGACGGGGGCGGGGGAGGCACAAATCATCAATAATTTCCATTCATTCTAAATTATGATTTTTCCTTTTATTCAGCGTATTTTGAAGGACATTCTAATTGAATAAGGAGTTTATTTTCAAAAAGATAGCATTTCCACTTTTTTTTTGGAAATTCGCTTTTTAACGGTTTTTGAATCTTTGGGATGAGCTCTGTCGACGGGGTTTATTCAAATTACAATGTAAATTGGATCGTTTCTACCAAAAGGGAACATATCCACCATGTTCATTCACTTCGTAATTTTTCATTCAAAAGGTAGCATAACAAAGCGGTTATTCTGTTAGTGTTGAAGAAATTTTTTTCAAAACTGCACATTTTTCACATCGCAAGGACTTCGCATTCCACGGTAGAACTTTTCGATAACAGACACGCATGGAACCGAAAATTTTGTCCGCTATTGAGGAGTCTCCGTTGCTGCATATTAAAATACAGATTTCCGTCGACGTATTTCAATAAAAGTGCCCGTCGGTGGAGGTGTCCGCTACCGGGAGGTTCCACTGCAGACTGTTCGTGCTTATTATGTTATTCACGACAGAGAAGTAAGGGTACCTTACTTGGCTAGGTGAAGCCTTCTAGAATCAACGGATGGCGTAGAAATTTCCAATTTTTCAGAGTTAACCAGCTCCAAAAAGGTAACATTTCTATTAATTTCCTTGCAAAACGGAACAGTTCCAAAATTTGAATGTACATAAATGTTCCCTTGAATGTTCATCAAGCAACATAATGTTTAAATATTTCGATACCGCTCTCTTATGCTACCTGTTGGGCTATTTTCTACTTTTGTAAATTCCGGAGATAAAGGTTTTTTACACATATATTGCAAATTTAACGAAAGTATAAATGTTCCCTTTTTGATAATAAGCTTCTCAAATATAATCCTACTCAAATTGCATTCAAGAAATTCCCGTTATGCTTGTCTTGTCTGGGTCAAACTAAGCATATCACTGACTTGCTCTACGTGGGTGTTCCTTTTCATCTCATGATGCTGGGAATAGACAGTGCACGAGGCTCAGAAAAAGTTTGAAAACTGGTATGTGACAATTCTGTAGTGTTTGGTCAGAACATGATAATTCCAGAATCACATTTTTGAGATACAAGCATTTTCATTGCCATTTAAAAATCAAAAATAAAGCATACACACTAATACATAATAATATGAAAATATCATACATCAGCTTGTCGTTCAGCCGTGCGCACGTATTTGTGCATTTATCTCCCTTCTAATTACTTATAATTAGCAAGACTTACTTTTAAATCAAAAAATCATTTTTTGGTGATATCATGTTCTGACCAAACACCACGGAATTATTCCTCATCGAAAACGATTAGATGAAAGCTCGCTTAGTTTTCATCGATATGGATTTAGAATAAGGTGCCGTGCGAATGTAGAATATCGGCAAAAGTCACCTTGGATACAGATATGGAATAAGATGCAATACCTTTCAAGTCACCTAAACAAGCGCATTTGAATAACGAATGAAAAATTGAAAAATGTTCCCGTTGATAAACGCATTTTTAGGACCCATGGTAGATGGTACCAAATTGAAACCATTCTGAAAGCCACCGTTGAAGCCAAGAAACCATTGTTGGACCGTTTTTTTTTTTTTGGACATCGCTCACAATGTTTTTTTATCGCTAAAATCGGGTCTAGAAAATTCGGTGAAGTTTTTTCAGACTAACAAAATTCGATTTCGATTTTTTTTCAAACACTAAATACATTTTGCAAAAGCTGAAAAGGGCTTTTAAAAATGTTTTATGGTCCAGGTGCGTAAACTGTGCAAAAAAAAAAAAAAAATTTGATAAAAATATCTTGTCTTTATATGTAAAGTGAAACCTCGATATGAGGATACTTTGCAGACCAAGGAAAAATTATCGCCACTGAGGGATTATCGTTATAGCGAGAGGCAAGATTATCATCACGTGCCACCAAATTTACGATGCTGTTGACATCTTTTCTAAATCTGCGTTGTTAGTACAAAGATTGGTGCAAAACACTGATGTTATTTAGACGCTTTCATCGAAAGAAACGATAGAACGAAATCAAGTTACAAAGTTAAAATTAAATTCTAGACAATTTTGAGTGAAATATAAAAAAAATACTGTTGTAAAAAATGACAGGGCCTGCACTGGGGGGGGGGGGGGGAGAGGCTAGCCGGAAAGAGGGGTAACTGCCCCAGGAGGAAAATTTTAGGTGGAAACAAAAAAAAAACCGTTATAAAATTACCGAATTTTAAATTGGTTGGAGGGTGGCAAAAATCATGACAACGGCCCTGTGTAGCGGCAAAGAAGTATCAAAATCTCTTTAAAATATCGTAGTAGAGGATATCGTTATCTCGAGAGGAGATTAACATTAGGTCGGTAATACACTATAAAAGTTTTGTAAAAGTCCTTTTATAAAACTTGAAAAATGCTGCCAACAAGGTCACCGGTTGCATTTTCTAGAATGTAACCAATGATGGGAAGCGGGGTGTGTCCGGTCTTAAAAGGTCACAGAATGTAACCAATAACCTTATTGGTTAGATTTTGCAAGTTGTATAAAAGGAATTTTATCAAACTTTTACAGTGTAATACCGGCCTTAGACAAAACTCCATATATATATATATATATATATGTAACGGTAAATGGGATAAAATGGTTATTATACATAATAACCGGCTATTATGCATACGTACCAATTGACAAGTACTATTCGTTTTACTTTTTATTAAACTAGTATTTCGTTCCAATTGGTAAGTAATACTTAAGTTTTATAAATTTATCGCTTATACACCGGCGAGTATGCATAATACCCAAACGTCGCTGGTAAATATGATAAATATTGAAAATATTATCAAATATATTTTACCGGCGGTTATGCATAATAACCAAGTATCGTTGGCAAATTTGATAAATGATTACAATTTATCGCCTTTAACTGTGAATTATTAACATAATACCTTAGTGTAATTGGTGAATTTCATAAGTATGAGGAAAAGCTCCAAATGAGTCTATTATGTGTGATGAATATAATCGGACTCCGATATAATGATAACAAATTATACGATCGTACCCCGATATAATGATAATAAGTTATACGATCGTACCCCGATATAATGATAATAAGTTATACGATCGTACCCCGATATAATGATACAATACATGTATGAATTATTATGTACAGTAGGCCCATATCATATAAGTACGATATGTTTACCAACGACGCGACGCTTGGGTATCATGCATAATTGCCATTTTAGTACCCGCTTACTAAACTTACCAACGACACTTGAGTACTTATGCATAATCAAAGGTGAAAGTGATTTAATTTAGGGAAATTTGTCAAACTCGCCGAAACGCTCGGCGATTAAGCATACTAATCGGTTTAATAACCGGATTTATCACATTTGCCGTAACATATAGACAGTTCCACACATGATTTGATAAAATATCGTTGTAGAGGAATTTATCGTTGTAGCGTAACTTCACTACGATACGTTAGCAATCGTTCAGAGACACGGACATTTTGTTCCGTTTGACACACCGCCACGACGGAAAGCAATCGCGCACGGGTCAGAGGATCGCAAACGATGTCCGACATACCTTTCTCATTGTACCAAAAAGAGATTTAGTAGATGAGGGACACACACACATCGGAGAGAGCGCAAAAGCACAATCCTCACCGATCCAGATCCTGACAAATGGAAGAAAACAAAGAGAGAAATCAAAATCAATTAATTCTTTGTGTTCAGTGTGTGGGGGGTGGAGAGTGTTTCGTTCTATTTTTTTTTGTTTCTTCTCTCCTTCACTTGAACAACAACAAATCGACAAATTTCTACGACGAGCACCTCCTCCTCCCGGATGAATTACTCTCGGGGATGAGGAAACTGGAGCGGAGAGGAGGGTATTGTTCAATGATACGGTGCCGATGTCGAACCATGGAAAGTCGGTTCCGTGGTGGGGAGGGTTGGGGAATTTTCGGGCAAAAGGAGCGACCCATATTATCGCCACTCAGAGCGTTGACGTTGGTTGACTGTGTGTGTGTGGACTCAAACACTCTCTACCAACCCTCCATCTCTCTCTCTCTCTCTCCAAGGGTTTCCAATCTTTTCTATTCTTCTAAAATTTACCACCACCTTCTCCTCCCGATTCAATGATCGCAAGGGTCCGCTACGATATGGAGAGCTGCTGCTGCTGCTGCTGTAAAATAGTTTTCAAAAACTGCGAAAAGTGGAAGATAGACCACCACTGGAGGAGGGGGGAAAGTGTACAGCTTTTGTGACAGGATGGAGAGAGACCGTACCTTCAAAATGAATTACCCCTCAGACCCAGGCATTGAAACCGAGAAGGGGAGGGGTCGCCCCTATTATTACATCATAGGTGCCTGCTAGTGAATGGCTTCTTCCTCTCTCTCTATCTATCTCTTTTCTACGGCCCGAATTTAGTGTGTATTTTATTTTTTTACTCAGGTGGGGAATACCCAGCGGGATATTTTGCCACCTCGACGGGGTGGTTGGTAGTCACTATTCATTCATCTATCCATCTATTGAGCAAGGCAAAAATGGCCCCCGTATTGAATTCGCAGTTTTATAAAAGACACTGTGGAGAGATGGCGGGGGTGGGAATCTGTTGTTTCGGTGAATTACCGGGTATAAATATATTGATGTAGATTTTTGAGAGAATAATCTTCTCGGAGAAAGGCTTGATTTTTCTCTCTCTATTAGACTCTTTTATCTGCTGTCCGTGTCCGTCGGGTTCCCTCATACAATGCCGTGATTAATTGAACGATTAATTTTTGGTTCTATTGTCACGTGACCTCCTTTGGTTTTTGGTTCTTGTTTCGAACCGGGTTTGTTTGTAGAAGGGAGATATGAGTCCGAACTTATTTATATATGAAGCTGATATTATGTCGTGATCACCGTAATTTCATGGGTATAATCCGCGGAGAGGCGAGAATTTCTCTCTTTACTTTTTAAGAAGAAATATCTTATATCATCCACAAATATATATACTACGGTGAATGTGATAAATACGGTTGTTATGCAAACTTTTATCGAGCATTTTAGTAAGTTTGATAAATTTCCCTAAATTGATCACTTTTACCGGCGATTATGCATAATTACCCAGGTGTAGTGATTATGCATAATTACCCAGGTGTAGTGATTATGCATAACACCCAAGCATGTGGTTTGCGCCTGAAATACAAAAAGCAACTAATTTTGGGTCCCTGGGCACATGATCAGTTTGCCCAGCAACTGATATGAAGTAGCAACAGGTACTGTTCGCTACCTGTTTGCTACTTCATATACAAGTGGGTTTCCAAATAGCCATCCGGAAACGGAATGGCAAGTTTGAATCTTTCGACTCGATCAGCAGCTGAACATTTCCCCGGCTTCATTTGAATAATGGGGATCCCCGATATTCTTGATTTTGTAAATCAAATCAAAGCTTTCAACTTTCTTCCGAGCCGCGAGCACTGCTCAGGATCAGAAGAACACCCATATGGCAACACCGGTACAAAGCTAAGACCAAGACCATTGTATTGAATTATTGAATGAAGCTTAAATACGTGTTTGTAATTAGGGTGCGATCGAGATCTGTCGTCTAAAAAACAAAAAACAAACATCTAGCATTCTTAAATGTTCAAACATGGACCAGTAGAAGATGGCTGTTAAAATGATCATGTCTTGAAATCAAGTGACTCCCATATTTATAAGCCCTGGATCTTTCGCGGTCCTTCAGTTCAGATTTGTCTGCCCTCTAGTGTAGAATTTTAACCTCTATGCAGTGTTTACAGTGTAGAAAAACAAAGGAAATGATAAGATTCGTCCTAGGTCCCCCGCAGGGGCGTTGGAAGTGTTTCAGGGTTAGGCCTGTGGGTGCTTGACTTGAGCATTATGCATGAGATTGGGATTTCTGACTTTGTTATGACACTCGGCTAAAATGTAGGTGGGGATCCCCCAAAAATCAGAAATACAATGGGAAATGATGGTTCGTCCTGTATTTCACGGTTTTTTTTTCAATTTATTTAAAATTCACGTTTGTAATCTTGGGGGGTTTAGCGTCTGTAGATGGGAATCCACCCTTATTCACTCAAGAGCTCCTCGTCCTCAGGCTTCTCGACATATGAAACAACCGACCTGGAATTGGGAGGGGTGGGGGGGGGGGGACTTTCTTTCTTTCGAACTGAGAACAAATCCAGTCCATCGCCACGGGCAAATTTATTACTGAGTGAGTTGTGCTGGACGTGTGAGTGTGTGCACCTAACGATCTGAATGCGTATATAGGTAATGTTGTGCCTGGTTTTTCAGTGCTGCACTGTATATTTCAGAAGTGAAGTGTAATTGGTTAATGATTGAATATTTGCACCATTGTATGACTGTTGCTCTCAGTGGCGCAGTGGCGAGAATTTTTAACGGGGAGATCGGCTCGCGTTCGCTCCTCGAAGTTGGAAACGGCAAGAAAAACAATTTCAGCCGACCACCAGTGTGGTGACAGGGGGGTTTGTACCCGGGTTCTCGCGATGCGAGTCCGTGACTATGACCACTCGACCACCACAGCGGCAATCGGGGGGGGGGGGTATCCCAGGAAATGTGAGGAAAAATGACTGGAAAAAAGAGAAAAAGATGGCCAAATCTACTGTTCTATTACTTTGCCCCCCTCCCACCCCCGAATGAAATTTGTGGCTACGGGCCTGGTGGCTGTACAAGACGTGCCAATAAAGACAAACGAATAAATAAGATGATGCCATAGTACGGGATTTAGGTATGTTCAGTACAAGAAAATACAAAAATAAACTCGCAGTGTTGTTTCAATGTATTTATTGACAGTGGATGAAATAGAATGGACGAGGGAGGCCCCCTCGGAATCGGGTCGACAACACCAGCATGAGAGACGAGAGAAACAAGAACTGCCACTGGGCAACACCAAGCAGAAATACATACAGGGAGGGCCCTCTTCGAATATCTACCTCCA
Organism: Pholcus phalangioides; assembly: GCF_987345545.1. Classification (NCBI taxonomy): domain Eukaryota; kingdom Metazoa; phylum Arthropoda; class Arachnida; order Araneae; family Pholcidae; genus Pholcus; species Pholcus phalangioides. The sequence continues at coordinate 4,308,010 of NW_028301612.1, read as the reverse complement.
TTTCTCAGTGTGGAAAGAGAAGAGAGATATTCGAGGCCTCCTCCTGGGATTAGTTCGGATTGATGTGTCTTCCCCCCTCGTGACTTTATCAGGCGGGGGTTCCCGTTTTCTATTTTCTACAGTTTTTTTTTTAGTATTCAGTGAAAAGCGCAATAAACAACCCCCGGTGGAAAAGGCTCTACTCCCATTTTTGTTGAATTTCTATTTATTGGTATAATTAAATTTTCGCTTCACGTAGATGTATGGGGGCAAACGAATCAATTCGGAATAAGTATGAATGATTACGTGAGAAATTCCGATTTTAGAGATTCTTCATTGGTTAAACCAGGGGGTCTTAGACCTTCAACACAAAAAAGAATTCGTATAATATCAAAATATCCGACATATTTTGATTAAATTCAAATGATAAGAATATAGTAGTGGTCCTTGAACTAGAAGTTTTTTCGCATGTCGATAAGAAGTTTTATTCACATGCTTTTATTCGTCCACACCAGAATAATAACCGTATAATAATTTCAGCAAATTTTGATTAAATTCAAATGATCAGAGTGATAGTCTTTTAATTGCAAGTTTTATTCTCATGTCGATGAGAATTTTCTTTCTAATGTCGATGAGACGTTTTATTCTGATGTCGATGAGAAGTTTTATTCTGATGTCGATGAGAAGTTTTATTCTGATGTCGATGAGAAGTTTTATTCTGATGTCGATGAGAAGTTTTATTGTGATGTCGATGAGAAGTTTTATTATAACGTCGATGAGAAGTTTTATTATAACGTCAATGAGAAGTTTTATTCTCATAAGGATGAGCAATTTTATTCGCATGTCGATGAGAATTTTCTTTCTAATGTCGATGAGACGTTTTATTCCGATGTCGATGAGAAGTTTTATTCTGATGTCGATGAGAAGTTTTATTCTGATGTCGATGAGAAGTTTTATTCTGATGTCGATGAGAAGTTTTATTCTGATGTCGATGAGAAGTTTTATTCTGATGTCGATGAGAAGTTTTATTATAACGTCGATGAGAAGTTTTATTATAACGTCGATGAGAAATTTTATTATAACGTCGATGAGAAATTTTATTATAACGTCGATGAGAAGTTTTATTATAACGTCGATGAGAAGTTTTATTATAACGTCGATGAGAAGTTTTATTCTCATAAGGATGAGCAATTTTATTCGCATGTCGATGAGAATTTTCTTTCTAATGTCGATGAGACGTTTTATTCCGATGTCGATGAGAAGTTTTATTCTAATGTCGATGAGACGTTTTATTCCGATGTCGATGAGCAATTTTATTCTCATCAGGATGAGCAATTTTATTCGCATGTCGATGAGAATTTTTATTATGATGTCGTGCATTCTGTAATAATGTTGTGCTCTTTTTTTAGATGCTGACACACCCCAAAAATGCATAAAATCAGGCTACAGTCGGGGGCTCAAAAAAACTTTCAGGGGTCGCAGCCTAGGACAACGGAATCGTTAGTTGAAACCACTATAGCAAAAGTGGATTTACTACCGAAATTCTGAGTGGAGTTTTACGACCCATTTCAGGAGCCCCCGCGACTTTACGAAAACCTCGTATGTACGAAATCTGCCATATGTTTTATGGAGCAGCATCTCGGTGCTCGCAAACAACAGGTCGAAGATGCTTTGGCTCAATTATGAAGTGAAAATGTTTTGCACTTTTCAATTAACAACGCTCGAATTGAGGAATGGGTAAATTTCGTTGCCTAATAATTAAGGCTGGTTCGATTAATCACAAATTTTAGTGGAGTTAATCAACTTGATCAATCCGATTAAACTTCTTCAAAATTTGATAAAAAAATTTTCTTGGTCGTTTGTAAATTAACACTTGATTTACCTGAAAAACCGATTAGTAGATCTTTTACATTGTTTTTACTCGAAACAATTTAGTTTAATTACCGTATTTATAAAAAAACGGGACATTTTTCTAATATCCGACTAGCGTTAAAAAAACGAAATCTCGATTTAAAAATACGATCGGGCCCGCTAAAAAAGAAGTCGGAAAAACAGAGAATAATATTCGTTATACGCAAACTGCGTTACATCCGTAGTTACGTTTGTGAAAATTCGTGTGAGTGCGACTGCATTCTAGTTGGTTTTTATTCTTTTCAGAAAAATTGACCCCCCATAAAACATGGGAAATATGGTCAACGCGATTTTTAGCAAAAAGTCTTGTTTTAAAAAATAAATTCATGATATATGAAATGATGAATACTTACGATTATATATTGAAATCTTTGACAAAAAACTGCTACGATTCAACCAAAAACGGCCAAGTTTTGTTATAAATAATTGCTATTAAAAAATAAGCGATTAAAATTCAATTAATCAATTGAAATTCAATCATTCGAATGACATTCACTTGAATGATTGAAGATGATTATAGTTTAACCAAAATTCAATTAATTGATTCATTAATTGAATCACTACCCCATCACTCAAAAATTTCTGAATCGCAACTTCCGTTGTTGTCATTATTTATTTTAATACTAATACTAATTATTTGCTTCATTTATAATTTATTTTATTTATATTAATAAAACAAATCACTAATCTTAATTTAAATCAATGTAATATTTTGTGTCTGCGTAAATGTGGATGTATGTACGTCATATTCATTAGATGATTTCTCTGTCTTGCGTTTTTTCATTGTTTTGTTTGTTACTTATTTATTTATTTTATTTTATTTTTTTTAATTATGATTAGTTTATTATTAATATTTACTATTCGTGTTTGAAAATTAACTCAATAATAATCGTGTCCACCAGTATGGATCGACAACGATCCCTTGGATGTATTTTCTTTCTTTTGCCAATGTAAGTTTTATGATGTGATGAATAAAATTGAATTGAATTGAATTAATCGATTGAAATTCAATTAAATTATTCATTAATCGATTGGAATCCAATCAATTGATTCATTAATCGATTGAAATTCAATTAATTGATCCAGTAATCGATTGAAACTCAAGCAATTGATTTAATTCATTAATCGATTAGAATTCATTAATCGGTTGAAATTCATTAATCGATTGAAATTCATCAATCAATTAATTGTAATTCATCAATCAATTGATTTCAATTCATTTACTAAATTACAATTCAATCACTTGATTAAAATTTAATTAATAGATTGAAATTCAATTAATGTATTAGAATGCATTAAAATTCTATTAGATTGATAGATTAAAATTCTATTTCAATTAATCGAATTGAAATTCAATTAATTACTAGAAATGCAATCAATCGATTGAAATTCAATTAATCGAATAAAATTTTTCGATAAACCAATTGAATTTCAATAATAAAACTAAAAATATATAATTTGCATAACTACGTTGCGAGACAATCGGATTTTTATGATAAAATTTCAGCCTATCAATTTCTTTGATGGAGAATAAAATGGCTTTGGTCAATGAATTTCACTTATCCGCAAACAATAACCGCGACAAACTCTAATTTGCGACGCGGTCTATTTCGTTTCCGATCGATTCCGAAATGCCAAAATCGCGTGTGTGTTTCATTATTTCAATTTCGAATGAATGCGTAGAAAAGGAACATTAATGGTTATTACGTAGATCAATCGCAAACACATGTCCTTTGTTACATTCTCAGGATTTTATTGTGTGTGTGGAATATATATCGTAGGGTTCTTTTATTTCATTTTTTTCTGGATTCTTACCAGCGTAACATCGATATCAATGTCAAGTGACGCGATTTCTGTTGGTCTACACACATATACATGAAAGCGAGCATGAACACATGATCTCTAACTTGGTTGGAGCCGCAGAAAAAAATACACTACGTTTTTTATGTTCTAATGACAAAGGGATATTAATGTGTATTATGTTTCGAATTCAAGCGTTTTGCGGTTAATGGTATCTTCTCGTTTCCTTTCTGTTATGATCGTTTCACCCCGATAAACCATAAAAGCTCTAGATATTTACATGATTGTCTTTTCTCTCGCTTTGTGTCTTCATGCTTTTGTTCAACGCAACTACAGAAATGGAGCTCCTTTTGTTCCTTTTTTCCTCCCATAAAGAATGAAAAAAGTAACAGAGATTGTATTGTATATTGTATATTATGATCATATCTCCATTAACGTAACGTTCACATTCGATCTCAAATATAAAGTTCTATTTTGTTCGATTTCTTCCCGAATTTATGAACTTATAAAGATATGAGGACTGTCCGCGAGGAACAGATTTTAATGATAAAGCAGGCAGAGAGAATCGGCTTGTGCACCTGGGCGGCGGAAGATTAGGGTATGAACATAGTGGGGTCGCTGGTTTCTGATTCTGCGAGTCGCACCACTGCGGATTGTTTAAGAAACTTTAAATTTCGCAGAATCGGAAACCAGCGTGCACTATGTGTTCGTGTACCCTAAGGCTTTAGTTACAAATCAATATTTTTGAAGTTTAAAACAGTAAAATTCACACACATGACAAAATGCTTTTGATGACGGGGATGGTGAAGGAACTACAGGGTGAAAGACAGGGCCTCAAACCGTAACACCAGACCAGAAATAAGAATTCACTCTGCCATAAAGGGCAAGTGTGCATTTTGGTGCTACCCCCCCCCCCCCGCACTCAGGCCGGTAACTAGGCTGGGGCAACCGGAACACTGGCCAAATGGAGCCCTACAAAAAAATATCCACTTATTTTGCGTTATAACCATGGAAGCACCTAAGAAATAGACTGCCCCGGGATCTCGAGAAGGCACACTAAGGCCCTGTCCCTACTTCCCCAGTAACATACCCGGAACGGTCAAATAAAGCCCCTGAATCACAAATTCGGTTTCTCACTTGTCCGGTCTCTGGAGTACCAGAAGTGCATTTGAAATAAATTTCTTGATAAAAATCGTTTCGTTCTACTATCTTGCACAGGATAAGTATAAGTAACGATGGCTCATCAATAAAGAGCTGTAATGTCGATTGAGTTATCTAGCATAACTGAGAGCGATAAAATAATCTTAGATCAAAGAGAGAGAGAGAGACAGGTTCATCTCAGGATCCCCTACGCTAGTGTCTTGTCAGCCTCCCGCACGAGTCGTCTTCAGGGGCGGCACATGATGTTTTGCACCCGGTCGGCAGGGAAGATCGAGCTGCCCCGAAGCAGGCATTGGGGGATGGAGTGATTACATTCTAGAATGTTCTGGTGATCAACGGTTAAGCTTTCTAAATTAGGAGCTTAAAATTGTGTTCTGCCGTCTTGCTTATGCATAAAATCAGATCCAGCCTGTCTATGACATTGTGCAGGTCGACTTTTCCATGGATTAAATCATAGTTTCCCAAACTTCATGTTCCATCGCCCTCTTCATCAGAATTATTTTTCCTCTCATCACCCCCAAACTCAAGTGAACCTATAGGATCCTGTGTTAAATCCGTAGCTTTCATCGCCCCCCTGGACCATTCCGTCGCCCACCAGGGGGCGATATTGCCCACTTTGGAAAACACTGGATTAAATGTTGAATGTCAAGAATTCATATTTAGCTCAGCAGTCAACTCCTGCAGCAATGTAACCCAGCCCAAAACATAAAAAAATCTGAATTCATTAATGTGTGGAATATGCGGCGAAAAATTGGGATAGAATTAATTTCTAATAAATATTTTTTTAAAGTTCTAACGTGAGGAGAACAGTCAACATTTTTCTTAAAAAACGTGTGACAACAACTCCTTCTATTCTTAGTACATTAAACGTATTTACAAAAAATGGTAAGAGTCCTTGGAAGATATTTTAACCTCTTCACGATCAAGGACGTAATATTGCGTCCAAATGCCCAGTGGAATAAACTCAGACAAGTTCTTTCTGTGTTTTCTTTCCTCTCTCCTCATCATCGTGAAGCTTTGTCGTAGCCCTATGAAAACCTTTCAAGTTCTTTTCACCTCCGTTTATTTCTATACTCCTATAAGTGGAGGAGGGTGTGAAAAAAAATGTGACTTTACTGTGTCCATCCTTTTTCTGCAGTAAGCTACTTTTAGTAAAGTTTAGGATTAGCGTATGCGAAATTACATAGAACAACAAATTTTGACAAATTTTATGTGTCCGAAACGAGAATAGCGACCTCGTATGTAATTCGGTGTGCCTAACACGAATTTTATCATAGAACAGCTGGATTGGCTAAGGTTTTATCCGATATTGCGCATTTAATTCACATATAAACACACACAATACAATTCATTGAAGCACAGCATAAGTATACAGAAAACAAAATAAATATACCGAAAACAACACAAACATGTAGAAACTTCAACATATAGAAGACACAACATTTATATTATGTACCCATACTGAGTTGGCCTCTGACCTTGCGACATTTTTACCGAAAGAAGATAAACATGAAACGTCACGATGGAATCGCCCATCGTGACGTTTCACGACATGGTCAGAGGCTAACTCAGCGTGGGTGTACAATATATATATATGTTATTGCCAAAGCTCGAAATTGGCCAATTCGCGACGGGGCCGGCTACTTCGCGAATCGGTCAGTTTCGTTGAATAAGACTAGTTCGCGAAGCGGCCGGTGATCCCTGGCCAATAACAAAAGACATGATCCGGGATTATCGTCAAGTTGGCGTATTTTTTAGTGATAATTATGTCTACGTTAGTCATGGCAACCTATCAAACCGCAGTCACGATTCGGTAATCATTTTCCTCCAAAAACTTGGTAGAAAAACTAGTCGAATCCCGTTTTAACGAATATCGTTATAGCGAAAATCTCGTTTTAACGAACATTTTTATAATCTCCCAGAAAAGTTTACATAGGGACATTTTTAAATAACCTGGAATTCCTTTATAACGAAATTTCGTTATAACGAAGTGATTTCTATGGTTTCTTGGAGTTCGTTATAACCCTGGTAATTATATAAACATATTCGACTGTATATGTTTATATAATTACTTTTATAGTTTTTTTTTCTGTTTAATTACACTTTTTTTCCTCTCGTCACTTGGAGCAATCCAATACAGCTGCTATATATAGACATGTATCACACGTTGGGACTAACAAAAAAATGGATTTGGCTCCTACCGGGCCGTCTTACATCAGCACACTGAGCTTTCGCCGGCTCTGTAGCGAATTAGCCTCACTTCGAGCTTTAGCAGTAACATATACATAAAAACACACAGAAATGCAAATGTATTACAGCACCAAGAAAAAACATTTTGATGGTGATATTCATGTTCAACAGGTCACACACACACAAAACTATTCGGAATCGTTATATTTTCATGTTGGACATTATCAACCAATGACACCGCTCTTGTAAAGCATTTTTTTAACATTTAAAATCTCCAAAACGAGGAGAACTAGAAAAACTTTTTCGTAGTAATATTCGTGTTCAATAGGTCAAAACCATTCCGAATTGTTTATAGATTTTCATGTCGGACGCGATTTCATTGTTGTTCAGTGTAATAAGTGATAGTAATCCACACTTTTAGTCAAATTCCTGAAAGGAAGAAAGACAAAAACTGGCCCGTATTGAGAATTCGCTTGACGTGTTATCGGGAAAGCTTCATTATTATCAACTCCTGTAACCGAATACTTTTTCCGTATCTTACTTTATAGCAGGGTGATTCAAAACTCAACGTGCAAACTTTTAGAAAACACAAAAACAAAACAGAATCACATAGGAATGTATATCCGGAAACCCCAACCTGATCAGTTGGAGGATAAACGGAGATGCAGAAGTGACAAGCCAATAATAGGTGGGAAAAACCCTTAATTTAGTGCTACTTTACTGTACGTGTACTGTTTTTGTGTTTTATACGTCCCCTAAAAGTTTGTCCGTTGAGTATTGAATCACCCTGTATATGCGAATTATACACCGCAGCAGATAATATTCGCTAGCACCTCATTGCTCCTCGAAGCATCCAAGAGTACTTGGCTATTGTGCATGATTTCATGCTTCCAGGGATCTTGCCCGTCATCCTATTCGAGTTCGTTTTGCCTTAGCATTAGGCAGAGTCTGAGGCGGCTCAATCTGACCAGCTGCCCGGGTGCAAAGCCTGATGTATTTGTATTTGATAGTATTTGTATAGAGAGCTATTTCACTGTTCTCAATTATTCCAGACAACTTTTTCCATATTACAGCTCTTATTGATTGAGCCAGTATTATTCACACCTATCCCGTCAAGAGCAAGTATAACGAGGAGATTTTTATAATTAAATTATTTTGTTTTATTAATCCTCTCTCTCTCTCTCTCTCTCCGCGGTCAATGCGAATATAGCGTTTCACGTATTCTATAAAATTTCGCGGGTTACGTTGTTGTTGCATTCTATATATACACAGCGGACAAAATACCCCGCGAGTTTGTACAGAAAAATTCAAAAACCACCCGCGTTTAGGGGTTTAGAGATAAGACATGCGTGAAGCCGAATTTTTCCTGTCTTTTTTGACGATTTTGGAAAAATTAATGGGTTGTAGCAACAAAATTCACACTTACTCCGTATAATATACTAGTACGTTTCCGTTTCTAGTATTACGGCTCCAGGCCTTGTCTGTTCCCTCGAGTTTTCTCAGCATCTCCGTTGCTCAAAAAAGAGCACCAGCTTGTGGTGCCTTGTGAATTTTTATTAGTCCAAAATTTTAAAAATTATGTATGTATTTATATAGGCTGCCATCCCTTTCAACCAGCCACCCGGGTGCACCCTCGCCTAAGTTGCCCCTAGTCATACTTACCATATAGGTGCTCTTTTTCGTGACGCCGGACTTACGCATATAAACTTTGCTCTCGACTCGATATCATGTCTCACCACTATGCCTTGATTTGATCTTTCCTTTCATATAATCCTTTCACAGACTGTCTGTTTGTCATGTAAGTTTCATTGGATTACAAAAATCTTGAACATGTTGGAGATCAAAAACATTGGTGAGAATCAAGTCAGTACATGATAATAATCGAATCATCGTCGAGATTATAAACCACGATAGTTTACTCTTATAGTTAAAAAAAAACATATTTTTTCGCACATGTTTTTCCACTTCCATATCAAATTTCTCGTCGGTGCTCAGGTCGGACCTTAAACAACTCACCAAAAAGAAAGAAAGATTAAAAATATAAAAAGGCGACATCCCATGTATGTCTTCATTCGTATGTGTGTCTCGTCGAACAAATCAAGGGACGTGATTCCTCCTCCCGTGCAGCGCAGTCAAGATGGGAATCGTTTCCAAGCGCGGACGTCGTAAAATAGTGGACTGAGCAAACGTGACATCTCCGAGAGGAAATGGACAAAAATAATAATGATAATACCAATAAAGAAAGAGAAAAACAGAGAGGAAAGAATGTGTTATCTCTTTTTCTTTCTTTCTCTTATTCCAGTCGAGCAACTGGCTGGATTTTTAAAAGCCACTAACTAATGATCTCTGCCAAGAGATACAGACACAAACTACATTATATACCGTATACAAAAAAAAAAGAAAAAAGTAGAGAGAGACACTCTGGAGTTAACGAATCCAGATGCGACGAACAAGCACGATAAAGAGCATCTGCTCTCTTATTCTTTATTGGAGAAGTCAAAAGTGGTGTGAACACGAATCCCTAAAGGAACCACGTCCAAGTAGATGATGTGGACAGCCAAAGTGGAGAAGAGACGACAACGGCAGACACTAAGGATGATGTATAAAAACACGCGGAAATATTTCAGTTTTGTAGCTGATAAAGTAATCGCATCTCTCTTTTTTTTCTTATTTCATTTTCGAAACACGGAGACTGAAATCCAAGATGGACATCGTATTGGTATGCTGTATAGCCCCGAGTGAAGAACAATTCATCGTCAGTGAGCGAGCGACGAGAGCATTTAGCGCAACCAGTGACAAGTTGGCGAGTGAAATAATGCTTGGGCCTTGTATCGTGGTCTCTCTGCTTTTGGAAAAAAAAAAAAAAAAAAATTTTCTTGCATTTGATAGTTTTTATTTTGTCGAGCTTGTTTGTCGGATCATCTACAAGATTTCTAACGAAGATATTGTTTTTCTTGTTTTCCAAAAATGATGTACTTTAGATCTCGCTTATTAACGCTTTTCAAAAAACCATCACGAGAAATCGTGGTAAGCGGGAAAACGCTTTAAGGCAACTGACTACGTGAGGGGCACTTCTTTTTAAAACGGTGTGGTTTTCTTCAAAACATGTCAGTTTAATCATTATACCGTATAAAACAAGGTAATCCAGTGAGATTGCTGAAATGTTTCTGCAACTTTTTGAGATATTTTATGTTCTCAAGAATAGTTTATTTCAGCACTTACACCAGATATTACGCACTGAAAACTACAGCATATATTAGAAAAGTTTTGATATTGAATGTTGCTATGACTGTGCAATGGACTAAATATTTTAAGGCACACTAAATATTCTTTGATGTGTGCCAGTTTTTGTGAAACAATATGTGAATTTCGACAAAAAAAAAAAACAATGTTTTTCAAACAATCTGTAAAACATAAAATTCTAATGATATAGCCAAGATCCTAGCTCATTCATTGCACAGCTAATGTTATCCGGAACTTTGTTGAAAAATTTCATGAGAGAATATCTTGCATAGTTTTTCAGAAATTTATTTTCGCGTGGAATAAAGTAACGGGAAAAAGAAACGAATCTTCGCAAAACGCATTTGAAAATTGTTTGTTGCTTTTGAAACCATTGTTACGGATGATTTTAGTCAGCCATAACATTGTTCTGTATGTACAGGGTGGGCAAAAAGTCCGTAGAAAGTTTAAAAACTCATAAAAACCGGAAAAATAACCGACGTAAAAAACGGTTTGCAGGGTTAGAATCGCTAGATCACGGGAATTTTTTTTCACAGGAAAAAAAAAAAACACAAGAAAACAGCCGATAGGTGGCGCTGGTATGAGCGACTTCGATGGGAATATTCAAATGAGACGGTTATAAGGACTTGCGCTCCTAATTCACAACCAGTTCACCGTTGTAAACAGTGTATGTGAACCCGCTGCACTCTGCCGTTGCTGGATTTGTGACTCGGTGCAATGGTGGTGGTGGTCATGTGGAATATATACTGCTGTAAAAAACGATTTGGAGGCATTCTGTTCGTTATTTGTGTATCTTTTCTCTGACTTGTGTACGTCAGCGCCATCTATAAGCTATTTTTCGAGATTTTCTCCCGTCCTTAAAAAATTATTGAATATATACGATAACATATTGAATCGATATATATTGAATAGAATACGATATGAAATACAAATCGATCAGAAAAAATAATTTTACAATAGTCAGTTTTGGCTCAGGTTTGAACAGTTTATCACGTTTCCTTGATTCGACTAGACCAGTGTTTCCCAAAGTGGGAAATATTGCCCATATTGGGGGTGATGGAAAGGTCTATGAGGGTGTAGAAGCTTAGGGTTTAGAATGGGATACTATAGTTTGGAGGCGATGAGAGGAAAAAAAATCATAGAAGGGGGCGATGGAACAAAAAGTTTATAGGAAACTATGGTCTAGACTCTAGTCCATAGTTTCCCAAACTTTTTATTCCATCGCCCTTTCTTCAGAATTTTTTGTCTCTCATCGTTTCCTAACTCAAGTGAACCCATAGGATCCTATGTTGTAGTAGTAGCTTCTATCGCCCTTCCCTGGACCATTCCATTGCCCACAAGGGGGCGGTATTGCCCATTTTGGGAAACACTGGACTAGACCAATGATGCACAATCATTTTCGTCCGCTGGCCAGATATGCGGTATTTCTGCCGTTCGAAGGGGGGAACCTGTATACTGTATAGAGGAACCATATGACCCGTATTTTACGGGACATTCCCGTATAATTTTGACAATCATTTTTTTTAAATAAAAATGTTCCCTTTTTTCACTCGTTTTCAACGAAGCATATTGGGATTGACTTTGTATTCTTTTCTGAATTCAAGATTTTGAGATTATTTTCATGATTTATACAAACTATATTATGATAATTATGACTATCATAATTAATTATAATAATAATTAATACAAATGCATACATTTTGCATATTTTCTCAAACACATTCGGTTTTTTTTTGGTGGATGAACATTTTTACCCATTCGGCCAGCAGCAGCTATTGGTGATTTCTTCGCATGAATTTCAGAGGCATTTTATAATTGGCAACTTTATTCTCAGTTTTGAAATATTTTATTTGGCTGTAATTGGCAACTTCACTTGCCTTCGTGGTATCATGGAAAAATTTTTCTTGCATTTGGTATGTTTTACTTTGTCAAGCTTGTTTGTCGGATCATTTACAGCAGTGGGTCTCAAAGTATGCGTCGCATCTCTTAGGGGAGTCGCCAACCATCATCATGGCGCCACTGTAAGCTGTCAATACTGATATATGTGCCGGCTCGGTGCCTTGAAGACTACTGTTCTCTTTCTTTGTTCGACTATTGTGGGAAGCCGCCGGCGGACGTTGACCAGACCAAGGGAGCCACGGGTAACAAAAGTTTCAGAGCCACTGATCTAAAAAGTTGCCAACGAACATATTGTTTTCTAAGAGAGTTGTTTTCTGTTTTCTTGATGTTTTTCTTAAAAAAAAGTATTTATTTTCTCAATCTGGGGGGGGGGGGTCGATCGAACGATTTCAAAATAAAGTAAAAGTTCGTTTTAACGATAGCTCACAATCACGGGAAAAATTGTCGTTATAACGGACTTCTCGTTATAACCGTATTTCAATTTTTTGCTTTGTTCGGCCTCTTTCATTGCCAATGCCTAAAGGGGTCCGTGGGCTTGGATGAGAAAGTCATTGACTTACAGTTTTTATCTTGTTAAATACGGTAAATATTATTTTGTAAAGAGGGCTTTCATTTCATATGCACGGGGAGTGGGGGGGGGGGGGACGTAAAATAGGAAAGTCTTCAAGGACCCTTGATATAGGTTTGTCTCACAGCACCTACCTAGCAGGAATCGTTTCTCAGCTCTCCCATTTTTAAGAGAACCGCAAGGGATCGTATGCCGTAAGCATCACTCTTATAGTGAGAACACGGAGATGCTCGCTGGAGCCTATCCAAAAGTACTAATGTTAACTTTTGTAGGCGCAATGTTGCATTTAAGGATTACGCATATAATCAGTGTTGTTATATGACAGTGGTTCTTAAAATTTTGTCACCCGGGGCTCCTATGAAAACCCTAGTCAATGAGCGCCCGAGTGGCGTATTGGTAAGATGCTCATCTACCACATGAAGGTTGTCGTAGCGGTTCCCTGACTCGAACCCGAGGAAGAATGTAGATTAGATATCTACCTAACGACCTACCTAACCTTAAGGCGACCACCGATAGATGGTGGATTGATTTCCAACCCGACTCATTAACGGCAGTAAATTGCAACATAGCGATATGACTAGAGTTGTTGTTTGGTGAAGCAGTCGTATCCCCCACAATATTCTAACACAGAATCACTTCAGAGACCGAACAGGCGCACATCGCCAGCTTGCCGCAACGCCCTTGACACTCCTAAATGTATAAGCCGCGATTCACGCTTTAAGAACCGCTATATGGGGAATCTTCTTCCTGATCACTGCAACGGTGCTCGCGATGCGAAAAAGGTTGATTGCCCTTGTTGTAGACCTGATAATAGATAGATAGAACAACTCACAACCTCGGAATGATGCAAAGCACCTTACTTCCGTTACCTTAAAAGAGGCAGAGTTGTGTCGGAAAAGTTAGCAAAGATTTACAGTGGTAGCTCCTCTTGCCCCGTGCTCGCAAGTTTTGAATCAACGCACAAGCCATTTGACTGAAATGAATAGCTGAACCCAATGACTAGGGAGAAACATTGCACGTGCGCCCAGTGGCACATAAGAGCCGGAGACCGCAGCCTAGGATTTCAAAAGAAGTGTGGGAAAAGACTTGTGGGCAAGTAAGAAGTTGGCATGTTGAAGTGGGAGAGATTTAAGAATGGGGTCTAAATACACAATGAAGATATATACAAAATGTATACAATGTATACAAAATATATATACAGTGCCTCCACTGTGACGGGAAACGAAGAAACAAAGCCTCCGTCCACAGTGCTGGGCAGTTTTGTTTCCTTTTCCTTTTACGGAATATGCAATATACATACACAGAAGACACATAGACCCTACACTGTGACGGGAATAATCTAACAGACAGACCTGATAATAACTACATTCAGGTTTCAGTGCTCCTAGGGAAGGGGGGTCTGATATCGCTCCTTTACGGCAAACCCTGATTCAATCAACAGGAAAAAGCAGAAGGCATTTTGCTTTTGAAGAAAACTTTCTAGGAATTAATATCGGAGAATCGATGAATTTCAGCGGAATTGATGATGCGTTGGACCGAAACTTTAAGGGTCGCGTCCATCACCGAGCACCGTCTTTAGCGAACGAGGACCGCGGGAGGCGAGGGTTGCTACGACATCCAAGATATTTGATAAATAGAACGGTAATCAAACAAATACCTGGGGATGGGTAGGGTGGGATTTTTCCCTTTATATTTGCATAATTATGCGTCCGTCTCCTGTGGAAAACGCTCGTCACGTAATTCATATTTTGATGATTATGAAATATATATATATATATACGTTACACGGGTCGTAATTACCATGATATTATTCACCTCGATTATTTGATTATTTATTTGTACGTGATATTTTTGTTTTTCTTTTTTGCAGCTGATGGTCGGAACAAGTGTAAATACGAGTGTCAGTTCGGTTTCGTCACCTTGCTGCGGGGATTCCGGGCGGGGATCCAGCGGCGTATCGTCGGAGGCACAGGCCACAGTCTTACCTGCTACTTACGATTCAAGGTTGCTGTCGCCTTACCCGAGGCTGGCACCGTCGGGGTTCTACACCGGGCCCTCTCCTTACGGTGATCACCACCCTTATCCGAACTTCGAGTCATCCGCTTTCTATCCGTCACTGGTGAGTACGGTCGATTCGTTAATCCTAACGATTTTACTATCACGCGTGTTCTTAGTTTTTTTGTAAAAACATCAATGTTTCAGAACTTCATGCACCCCGCCCCCCCTTTTAGGCTGAGATCTTTGGTGGGACTCGCCAGACCAGGATTTTTTTCTGGGCCCGCAGGCTAGAGCCCTATCACTCCTACCCTTGGGGGTGCATGGAGTATGTAATTAAGTGTGTTGCTTGATTAAAGTCTGGTGCGTTGAGGTTGGATGAGGTTTTCGAAGTCGAAGTAACACAGCAATCGACAACACTGGAAAATTTTGTGGGGTCTGGAATCAAAAACGCATCGGAGGAAGCCCATGCATCACTATCCAAACTCACGAACCTCTGTGAAACTTCTCCAAGGACTTGTTAAGAACCAGTGCAGTATAGTTATCTTCAGGACTTCCACAAAAGAGAGAGAGGCTGACGGGGGGGGGGGGTGTCTAGCCTGGGTTATGAAAATCCAAAAAAAATTACTCACGCTATAAATTTACTCCGAAATCAATTTAATGAGAAGTATGGGGGTCACACTTCTGGAAGTTGATGGCCCTGGTTCGGACTGGGAGTTCCACAAGAGATAAGTATGGTCTAAAGCAGTGTTTTTTAACCTTTTTCAGCTCATGGCCCCCTATGGATCCCATTTTTTTCTCGTGGCCCCCCCGTCCTATCCAGGGCCCCCCCTGCCCTCATCCAAGAGTGAGATACTTTCTATTTTTTTTATTATGAATGGAATTTTAATAAATCAGATCAATCTCTGGAATCCTGGGTAGGCACGGATTCAAATGGTTGATTATCATCTCAGTAAAAAACGGTCTATGTAAAATACGGGGCGATCCAGCGAACCTACACGATAAATCGACTCTCCTAACACAACCGTTGCTCTGGCGGCCCTCCATATATAGCTGGAAGTAACAGCTTACGTATGAAAATGATAGTACCAGATCCCATATAGTGCAGTCCCCCTCCCTTCATTATAAACATGAAGACCCCGGTCATGCCCACATAGACCCAAGGGTTAGGATGTCCCTGGTTCTATGGACGGATCTGATGGATTCTGAAAGTAGTAATATTTTTCAACCATGTTTCACTTTTGAAGCTGTGAGCTCTCTCTATGACTCCCTTCAGCCCCTTGTCGTGGATCACCTTTCTTCTGATTTTCCCCCGTGACTCCCCTAGAATATCCCAAGACCGCAAGGGGGCCATATGGCCCAGGTTGAGAACCACTGGTCTAAAGGAGACCATAGGCAGAAAAAACAAAAAAAACCAGGGTTAGAAATGCTGAAATACACGATTGGTGTAGGCCTACTGTATAAAAACGCAGATCCAGAGAGGACCCATATCCCAAGAGCCTAATGAGAAAATAATGAGAAATGAGGAAATGGGTCTGTGTGTGTGTCCCGTAAAATAAGGGATAGCGCAGTGGTCCAGTGCCGTCTTAACGCATGGGCCCACCCGGGCACGGCACGGGGATCTCAGAAAAAAAGGGAACAGACAAAAATGAGATCCGGTTGAAATTTTCTAGAATTTATAATGTAGGGCCTCAGAAAAAAAACTTCTGGGGCTCATTAATGCTCTTAAGACGGCCTTTCCGTTGCCATTAATACACAATAAGACAATGGTTCTCAAACTGCGGCCATATAGCCTCCTTGTGGTCCTGGAATATGCTAAGGAGGCTACCGATAGAAATCAAATAGACGAAAGGAAAGCCATGTGATTGCCAGTTGTGATGGAGTACAGGGGCGACGCTTGGCCATGCGACCCATTGAGAACGCACGGGACGCCACTCAAGAGGGGCGCCAAATCCGAGATGAAAGGGCGAAATTTTTTTTTAGGAATTGTTTGAATAAGCTGTGAGGGGAGAGGCATGACCCCCAAGGATAGGGCTGACAGGGCTCCATCTTGGAGGCCCGGGACCAAATCCTTATAATTTTTCTCTTTTTCACACTATAAATTAACTGTAGAATGAACTCTATGAAAAATATGGATTGTGTCACACGAAAGATTCCAGCCCTGGGGCCCTGACGCAGGATATGGGGCTATGGGAGAAGGGAGATAGGCAGGAGGCTCAAAAAATAAGTCCCGCACGGTACAGATTTTGTCTGAATCTGCCTCGATAGCTTGCATTCTTGTTTCTGGTATTACGGTCAAAGATCCTGTCTATTTTCTCGAAGTTTCTGTTGTCGAGGTATGACTCAAAAGCGTGATGTCATGTGAATTGATACTGAGTTTAATTTTGGGGTTTTAACTAAAGTCTACGCTGTCGCCCCTTACAACCTGCCGCCCGGGTGCGCCGCCCCTCTTGCACCCTCGCTTATAAGCCACCCCTGTATTTCATATACAGATGACAGCAGGGATTCCACTATAACGATATTATTTATTACTTGCGTACTCAATATGCGAGTGAAAGCGTTGAAGTACGCTTACCAGAAATTACTGGTAAGCGTAATTTTAGAAAAATAAATTGAAGGAGGTGGGGGGAGGAATGTTGTTCACGCTGGCCAATAAAATCTGAATAAATTCTGGGTGTCTTTGTGTCTCTCTTTATCAAAATTCACTTAAAACCCCCACGAGCATTAATATAATGGCGACGGGCTGTTCATCATTGCTTTGACGCCCGAATCCAGAGAGAGAGAGAGAGAGAGAGAGAGAGAGAGAGAGAGAGAAAGAACGAAAGCAATTGTGAAATGAAGATGCGTCTTCTTAACAGATTAGTTGGACGTGTTTCACAAATCACGTTAACAGCGGCAATTCCTCAGGACAGCCAAAAAAACGGACCACACATCTGGTGCCACATTCACCTTGTTCTAAGGGAAAGTGGGGGGGGGGGGTGCAGTAAAAGATGGAAAGTAACACACCTTAAAATTTATGGCTCTTCTGGGGGGGAAGAGAAAGAAGTGGAGTTTCGTAAAATTATGGTTTTGAATTTTCGCGGAGAGAATAAGATCATTTGAGTTAGGCTGCATAGGATTCCGGGTGTCAACCGCAGGAAGAGGCGCCCGTTAATTCTCATCAAGGTAGGCGTCTATATAAACCACAACTGTTAGCATGTATAAGCCACTGTTGTTATATTAGATGTTTTAGTGAGTAGAGATAGTTTTTTCCTCTACGTAGTGGAGAATTGATGGATTTCTTCAGATTCCTGAAGTTACTTCCCCTTAAAACGGGACGCGCTCATCGCAATGCGTGGCAGCACAATATTTCTCTCTCTTCCTTGGTCCCCCTTTGGATCATATTTATTTCCTTGCGACCCTTTCCGCGCATCCAGGAGAGTAACCCTTACTACTTATTAAATGTATTCATCTGTAAATGAATAGTATACAAAAATTAAAAAAGTGCTAATGCGGCCTTTATCTCATCAACCGTCCGTCGCAGAGGTATGATTCCAATTTAAGAAATGCTCGTAAGGTGTTCAGAAATCACCCTGTACCAGTTTTGAGAGTGAAAATAAAGCATGTAACAAAATAGAAAATTCTAAATTTTTATACAATCCCCTTGTCCTCCAACTTCGAATTAGAAAGTTGTTGCCTTGTATCTTCTGAGGAAAAAAGAAAAAAATCTCATGTTTCTAAGTGCGATATTCGTTAAGATATTTGAATTAAAAAATCGGAGAACAGCAAAAACGCTAACAGACAACGCTTATTTCCCAACTTTTTTCCGATTTTTGAGTTCGAATATCTCAGTGAACATCGTGCTTGCAAACTTGTAATTTTTTTGTTGGCCTCAGGGGAGAGACAGGGCAATAAATTTCTAATTGGAAGTAAGAGGACAAGGGGACCGTATAAAAATTTAGATTTTTTTTCCCCTTCGTTACACGCTGTATTTTCACTCTCAAAACTGGTGCAGGGTAATTTTTGAACGTCTTTTGATCATTTTATAAACTGGAATCATACCTTTACGACGGACGGTTGATGAGATAAAAGCCTCAAAACTTAGAATAATGGTTTGGAATAGAATGGAATAGAGAAAAAGAATTGAATTGAAAAAAGAAAAAAGCTAAAAAATGAATAAAATTGAATCTTAAAAAACCAGAATTTTTCTAAGATTCGTAATGATCTAAATTTGAGCAATGGAATTGAAGCAAAACGTTTGACTTCAATCACAATAGTAGGTCCACCACCCCACACACACACGCATCATCTGATAATGAAGGAAACATCTGTCCCAGAAGAAATTTCAACATTACCAAATACAGCAGAACGTCAAAAAAAAAAAAATTTTACGCTGAAGTCCCCAAATAAAATTCCAATTGTCATAATTGAGTTATTAGGAATTTAAGAAAACGGACCAGAGAAAATGACGAGAAAATTATCTGAAAGAAAAAGAGAGAAGAATTTGAATTATCCTCACCCTGAAAATGTCCACTGTTTTGACGGTACGAAAGTAGATCGAGTTACATCCAAAGTGATCCCAAGGCCTGAAAATGGAAGAGAATGAATTGATCCCATGAGTTTTTCTCAACCTTTCTGAACCCAAGGACCTGTAAAATGTAAAATATCTGAGATGATGACGATGGACCTCTTACTTACAGCCCGAATTGCGTGACTACGTGTCCCGTATTTCACGGATCATTTCTGTATTTTGTCAACAAAATACAGAAATGTCCGACAATTGCCCTGTTTTTTAAAGAAGCTCATTCGAATTCGTAATCTTTACTTAAAATGGGGAATGAAGATGACTTTCGCAACTTATAAATTATACCATGATATAATTATGACTATTTATCATAAATATTTATCTCACACATTTGTCATGACCAACGTTTTTTTCCCGCGAACTACATTTCAATTCACTGCGAGTTCCACGAGTCCTTAATTTCCCGCTCATTCATGATTTCCAGCCATTTCAGCTACAATCGGTGATTTTTTTCCCAACTTGTGGCAATGTTTAAGGAAACAATTGGCAACATCCCGTATTTTGCTATACTCTAGAGCAAAATCTCCCGTATTGTTCTGAATGGAAATTATCCCCAGCCATGATAAATGATTTTTCATGAAATACGTTTTACTTTACTGGGATTTACTGCAGTCCTTTATTTCCCCCGTTGTTCAGCAATTTTAGCAATAACCAGCAAAAATTCGTCGTGAATTGCATTTTTCGGCAACAGTTTACTCCATATTTTGCATTGCGATTTGCAGTATTTTCCTCGATTAGATATGTTTACCCCAAGTATGTAAGCGTAATTTTTATTTGAACCCATAAGAGAATACAACTAATATCAATAAAAACATTTCTCATTAATTAGAATTAAAATGATCAAATCTGTGCCTGCGGACCACCTGCACTATTGCCACGGACCACAGTTTGAGCAACACCGAATTAATCCATTTCAAACAAACACAGATTAGCTGCTGCTGCGGCTACATCACCGAAGAAAAAGATAGGTGAGGAAAAGAATGGCGTATTTATCGCGGTATAGACGCAACACAAATTCCAGGCGATGCATCAACGTGTAATATTGTTCTTTCCGCAGAAGAAGAAGCCGATGTATGTACCGTGTATGTTCATAAATATAGATACATATTTCTGCCGAAGGATCTGGAATACCTCATCCTCGAGATGGAAAGCGTATATATAAATAAATACACGTTGTAGCTGGTGAGAGAAACATGAAGTGCAAAGACTTGCTTACAAGAGTAGCCTGTCACGAGGTACAAACTTATAGATACAAAACACTCTGCCCATAACTCAATATGATGAATAACCTCATCTTCTTCTCCCGTGTACACTCGCATGTACAGTGGGAAAAAGAAGAGGAATCTTCTCGAAGAATTTCAAATGAGAGGTGGGTAGGCACGGAGAGAGAAATCCATATTTCGTGTTTATTCGGAATGAAAAACTCATGCGAATGTCTATATTTTTTGCTTCAATTTCCCCAGGATCTCTTGAAACAAGAAACGAAAGGAAAAAGAAAGGACACAAAAATAAACAAATACATGGACACGTATTCAATTGGCGGGTTTTTTTTTTTCTGTAAAAAACCAGTCTTTTTGTATATTCCAGACACGTTTTTTTTTTTTTTTAAGCTTTTCTTTTGGAAACGATTTATATTCGAGGGTAAACTCATAACTCGAGTTCTCTGCAGGTTAAAGGCGATATTCCGTCTTATTCTTATTTATTTTTTTTCCTGTAGATTTTTATCTGCGGAAAGAAAAGAAAAATCTTTGCGATTTTTTTCTTATTTTTCGTATTATTATTGTTTTTTAAGTTGAAAATTTTTTTTGTGTAAGTTTTGAGGTTGAGCTGTGGGAATGATTGTGCTTTTTTTTTGTTTTATTTGGCCCTCTCGTTGTTTGTGTCGTAGACATTTTCCTCTTAGGTGCTTTGTTCTAAATTATAAATTGGAATTGATCGACAGTCCTTGGAATTATTTTCTTTTCCTTTTTCTAATCAGTCCAAGAATAACAAGAAAAGTAGACAACTTTGGTTGAGGTTTTAAAAAAATGAATAGAGGAATGACGTGTATTTGGCGATTTATCTGATCGGAGATCGAAGCTGATTCCAAGAATTTCTATGAAATAGCAAATTCAAGTGCCACGAAAGGGCAACGAGGTGGCCGTTGAAAACAAAAATTCGAATAATGTCCATAAAAAAATATGGATGCCAAATGTATCTGAAATTCTAGGACTAGATATTTTAAAGATTCGCTTTTAACGAAAATATGTCATTTTTGATTTGCATCCGGTGTTGAAGATCGAAAATGCGATCGGCTCTCTTTCCTGATACTGAGGCTATATTGGTATTTGTGGCATGAATAAATGGACGCCGGAACTCTGCCACCGAACTTATCCCGTTGCCAAGATCTCTTCCAGCCCAGCTTCGTGGCGTAGTGTTTTGTTTTATTCAATAATAAACAAGCATTAAAGTGAAAACAAACAAATTGGATTATATTGTCTCGAACATTACAACTGTGGGCATAGTTTGGAACACTTTATTATTAACCCCCACTGTACTGTTCACATTTATCTCCAAAGTTGTAATGTTCGTGACATTATGATCCAACTTGTTTGCTTTCACTTTAATGCTTGTTTATTATTGAAAAAACAAAACAAAACCCAAACACTTTTCAATCCCCTTGGGAAACAATAAGTACACTTATATCAAAGCAAAATTCCATCAAGACTAAGATGCAATCAATAAGCATTGTAAATGATGTTTTGCAATGTTCCTTGAAACACTGGTTATGATAAAAGTAGAGACGATATAATTATTTAGATCCCTTATTTTCAATCGTGCAGGAGGCTCACTCTGGCGGTTAGACTTGGAATCACCTCCCTATTTCATTTACAGTGCTTATGGTGTCATCTAAAATAAAAAATTCGAGTGTGTACCCAAGTCACCCCGGCAAGTTTTCTGTTAATGCTACCTTGTACCCGTTGCATTTAAGTATTGGGAATATGCCTTTATTAGTTTGAGCATATGTCAGAATTTCTATACGTACAGGTGCTTCTCTTTTGATTACGGGTGTAGGCGGCGATTGCGACTCGAAAATGTTGAAGGAAACCCCCCTTCCCTCCTGTGTTTACCTGGATGTCCTTTCGATCTTTGTTGGTGCACGATCTTGGCATCTCATGCTTTTCTATGCGAAAAAAATCTTCCTTTAAGGATCATTTAGAAATTTTCTATTCACTCTTTAGGTACTCAATTTTGTTTTCTTCTAAATACTATGGATATTTTTATACAATTTAATTCGAGCATTTACGATTTTAATTGTTGGTTATTTTTTTCTTGAATTCTAACTTCAGCGACATGCATCTTTTTCAAAAATCACCAAAATTTACAATTATTTTGTGCCATTAAAAAGTTTTTTAAATAATTCTAATAAAATATCCTCCTGTTAAAGTATATAACACCAAAATGTCGAGAGACAAAGTTTCAAGACATTTGAATAAGTGATGATCGAAAAAAATGGTCCTTATCTAACAAGAAAACTTAGTTTTGAAAAAAGAGCACTTTTCAGTGGGAAACATTAGCATGTGTTAATGACTGCCAGCAGTTCATATTAAAATATTTTAAAAATATTTCTAGTACAGGGTAGAACCAAAACTTGAACGCAGTTAGACGCAAGAAATTTCATAGTAGGTATTTGAAAATTGAAAAATTCAAAAACGTGTGTTTTGGAAAATTTGGTGCAGCCAATTCAGTTAAACCAAGTATAAAAGTAAAGTATTTGGATCTCGATAACACCGTATATCTTCGGAGACACCATATTAACGAGGAATGTCCTGCTAAAGAGGGTTCCACAATTCGAAGCACGCTGTAAAGATTTTCAGAAGAAAAATAAAGTTACATTATATGGATCGAAAAAGAATCCACGCGGCTTCTCTTTTTGAGATAAATATGTATGAAAAAAAAAGATTAATATGCGCACACGCAATTTACGTTAGGGGGTGTAAGGAATCGGAACTCTGGAACACAGCTCCTGTTTAACATAACTCGAGCTTTAATGTGTCTCGATTAATGCCTCTCCGACCAACACAAATCGGTTAATGCTCCAAAAGAATCGCCCAACATGGAGGTGTAGTAATTTTTTCCCCTCTCTGTGGGATTGTTCATTGGGCGAAAAATTGCTTTTCGGTCGAAAGTTGGTTCTCGCTCGAGTTTTGTAATTTCGCTATTCACTCGAACTGTTGCCATCCGATTGTTTCGCCTCCAGGCAAAAATACACAAAAATAAAGGGAGCGTATCGAAAATCATAATAATGGCGACAGAAAAACAAAAAAAAAGAATACCATGGAGGACCTATTCTTCTCTATATAAGGGTGTTTGACGTTCCAACGTTAACGTTCCAAAAGTCAAGCTATTAAATCCTCCAATCCTTTGTGTTGGTATTAGCACCTTAGTCTCTCGAGCACATTCGCAGATTAAATTCCTCTCTCTAACGATGACGGAATTACGCCGGTGAAACAATTTGTAAATGACCCTCCGTTGCTTTGTTATAATCGCCAATCATTTATGCCAACATCAAGGATTCCATTATAATGTAACAGAGGAGAAACAGTGTATTTCCCTTCGCACATACACACGCCTATGTGTATTCATATTCATAGACTTCTCAGCTATGCAATATCCAAATACTAGGTGGAGGGATTGTTGCCTTTAAAATCAAGAATGTGTGATTTGGGAGCATTTAAAAGTCATGATTGTAACACTATTTCTCGTTCAAACTGTTATTTGACACACACACACATTTCAAGAAGATCGTCAACAGATTATTCATTAATAAAAGAAATTTGGGTGAATATTGTTCTCTGTGCCTACCTTTTCGTGGTAGGTACAGACATAATGGAATTGGTATCATAGGATTTGTCCTTGAAATAGCGGCTTGAATAGCGGCTACTAATGTTGTAGGCTATATTTGCGTTGCGAACTTTTCGAGATATAGTGGAAACAATTTCATTACGAAAGCGGGCCGCGAGCCTGGTACCCAGACCCGAAGAGGTATTAAAACCATAGTGATATTATTGAATTTGCCTTAACGAGATCTACCCGCAGGCATCAAAACACTTACGTATTCCGAATACTTCTTGAGATATGAACGTTTAAATTAGTAGTGCCAGAAACTTTTTGCGAATTCATCCAGTATCGTCAGATGATTTAAAAGACGAATTCACGTCGAAAACAACATCTTCCTAATTTCCTCAATAAATCATTTTAGATGTATACTTTTTTTTATTTATTCAATACTAACTTTACCTGCGGCTTCGCTCGCGTAGATTTGACTATCTAAAAAGTAATCGGTGATGATTCCCCCGATACAACATTTAACGCTATCGTGATCCCCTTGCGGGGTTGAATTTTCAGAAATCCTGTCTTAGTTAGTCATTATAAAATATAATACTGACAAAATTCCATATTTATAGTTTCAACAGTTTCAGCTCGGCACCATGATTGTCCCCACATAACCTTTGAACCGCTTTATGTCCCTCTTAGAGGTTGAAATTAGAAAAGTACCTCCTTAGTGAGTCTCCACATCATAAAATAAAACAACTGACTAAATTTTATATTTATAGCTTCAGCGATTATTGCTCCATATAAACTGCGAACCCCCCCCCCCCCTTGGGGGGTTGAATTTTGAAAAATCCCTTTTTAGTGTGAGTCTCTACAAATTTCATATCTTTCACTTCAGTGGTTTCGGCTTGAGTGATTTCTCTATATAACCTTTGACACCCCTTATGACCCTCTAATTACTACTCTAAGGGTTAAAAAGACCATAGAGGATTTTGAAAAGGAAGGTTAGCCCCTAGGCTGCCGTAAAAGCGGCTCTCAAAACGGCTAAGTAAAAAAGTTCCCTTTTTTTCAGTTGTCTTTGGGAAACATAGATGGTACTCAAACTGATAAGTTGCGAATATAGTGATAACTCGTCTAACGAAGATAATTCGTTCCTGAAACACGTTCGTCAGCCGAAAATTTCGTAATCCGATTACTGTGCAGTGAAACCTATCTAAGGCCGGGATTACACTATAAAAGTCTTGTAAACGTGCTTTTGTAAAACTTGAAGAATTCAACCAATAAACTGATCGGTTGCATTTGCTCGAATGTAACCGATCAGCTTATTGGTGGTATTTTGTATTGTGGCGAGACTTTTTTTAACCTGGAGATCAGCTTGCATCAACGGATTTACTGCGACATGTGCTATCAACCATGCAGGGGTTCATGGGGTTGTGATTTGGTAAGGGTCTCGTCGTTACAATGTATACGGAAAATAGGCTGCGTGAAGAAATAATGATGTTTATAGGAAAGGAAAATTCATTTCTGCCCTCAGAACTCAAACGGCGGTGGTCTCTCGCTTGCCGGACGAGTGTTCTACCTCATGGCTATGAAAGCAGATAGAACATTTCTTCCTTGGAGAGCATATATATGTGCTGAATGGCTCAGTACGATAGACGGTAGCACCATTCCGCTAACATCTTGCAGATGGCATCAAGGTCACAAGATAGCGACGTATATGTAGACAAAGACGTCCTCTCATTTTTGTCAATACAATGTGTAAACGGAAAACAGGCCGTGTGAAGAGATGTTGATATTTAGGGAAGAAAAATTCATCATCTGCCCCCGTGATAGCATGAACCAGCTTCTGATTCAAAAATTCGGATTTCAGAAACAAGTTTTTTTTGACGATTTTCAAATTGTCTGACGAGATTGGGTGCATTCGCAAAAAAGTTGCTTAACGAAATAATATTTAAATGGTCACATTCCTCGAAGTACCCATAATATATTAGTGTTTTTGATGTCTGCAGGTAGACTTCGTTAACACAAATCCAATGATGCTACTATTGTTTTAACATCTCTTCCAGAAACGAAGCTTGTGATCTGTTTTTATAACCAAGCTCTTTTAGGCAATGTCTGAAAAGGTTTTAAACGCATATAAAAGCCAATGATGTCATTTGCTTGGCATTTCTAAGACAAATCACGATGCTATTCTGGTTTTAATACCTCTCCTAGTCTGGTCACCAGGCTCGAAGATCGATTTTGTAACACAATTA
Source organism: Pholcus phalangioides (assembly GCF_987345545.1). Lineage (NCBI taxonomy): Eukaryota > Metazoa > Arthropoda > Arachnida > Araneae > Pholcidae > Pholcus > Pholcus phalangioides. The sequence goes on along the minus strand of NW_028301612.1, from coordinate 4,281,633 downwards.
TTTTGCGCTTCATCTCGAGAGGCTCGCAACGCAGATATAATACACTGGTATCGTCTTTTAGCTATTCCAAAGAACAATCCGATGATACCAGTTTCATTACGTTAGTACCATCACGCGATTCAAGTCACAGAGAACGCCTTCACGGCAAAACTTGCAGCCGTTAAAACCCCAATTTTTTCTTTACCTCACCTATCAAACGGCCCACGTAAATCACGATACAGCTCACTCAAACACCTATCAATCCAATACGAAAACGTGAGAAATAAAGAAAAATCGAGTGTATAGCGACGCTCTCCTCTTACTCCGACTATGTCCATTCGGTTCCGAGCAAGACGATGGTCAAGCGATCGCGTTGAATATATAGAGAGAGAATTCGATCGATCCGTCGGAGAAGGGGGAGGGAGCTTTGATTTGTGGAACTCCCCCTCCCACATTGCACACAAGCAACCTAACATACTTCCGACAGCCGCATTAGCCCTCCGAACTCCAATTAGAGACCTACTAATCGGCAATCGCAGCGCTTTCTCCTGGAGAGAGAGAGCGAAAGGTTGGTTTTGGGAATCGAACACAGCTGCACTCAATGTCCGTCAATTAAACACTCACTCCCGGAAAACGCAGGAGCCGAGAGAGAGAGAGAGAGAGAGAGAGAGTGAGCGTGTGTGGAATGAAATAACCGTCTGTTTTATAGATCTGACCCGAGTTCGCTGTTATAATAATAATACGGCATCTCACTTCTGAGTATAAAGTGAGAGTGAGAGAGAGTCACCGAAACCAGGTGCCGCTAATAGTTTCCATCCAAAATCTAAAGCAGTCGTCGTTGCTGCTCCGCAAAGTACCCGCTATTAAAATCAGGCAAAGTAATTAAGAGTTGGCGACAAACTTCACCGATTATTATTACCATTATTATATTTAATAATACAATTTTTTTTTTGGCTCTTTGGAAAATTATAATCGACGAAAGTGTGTTAACGTGACGTCCGATCATCAGATTTAGTTGCGGAGTCGTTTCCTGACCGAAATATTCGATACGAGTTATTTATTAACTTTTTTGTTAATTAATCAGTTTTTTGAAGTGTCGAAGGGAATCTCGACATTTATCAGAAACAATGATTACACCGAACAACGAATGTTGACAAAGTTTCTGCGCCTGAAACAAGCATGTTCATTTTTTTCGAAATGCAATTGTGTGTGCCGAACACGAATTCAAGACCATGAGAAATCATGTTCAAGGGCGAAGTCAGGCGATGAAACAATAAACCTGCCTCCGGAGGGAGACTTGGGTTAAGCCCTGAACTATATGCAATATTCGTAAATATATTTGAATTCAAAAATTGGAGGAAAGTTGGATAAAAACCGCATGAACACACACTAACTCTTCGCTCATTTTTATGCTGTTCTTCCCCAACTTTCCTGTTATTTTAAAATTCAAATGTGTCTACGAATATTGTACTTGGAAACATGGATTTTCTTTTGTTTTGCCTCAGATGAGACAGGGCAAAAACTTTCTAACTATAGGTTTTTTAGGACAAGGTGCCCGTATAAAAAGTTTTTTTTAATAATTGTATGACCCAGCGTTTCTCAAAGTGTCGTCGCGTCTCCTAGGGGCGTCGACAACCTTTGTCCGGCGTGTCACGGCGAGCTGGAGGTATTGATTTGTGTGGCTATTTACGATTTGAAGTGGTTCTTTTACAAGTGAAAATATCTACTAAACTATACTGGGGAGCCGGTAATAAGCCATGAATCGGGTAAGGGAGCGGCGGCGGCTGACAAAAATTTGAGAACCACTCATGTAACCCCTTACAACATGAATGACGTATCTGAGTTCTAAACGTTATTTGGATACTTTTTCTAATTGCAAGTTTGCCTCTAGGATCAACGGTTTGCCAGTAAAGTGCAGCAAAGGGGAATTAAGTAATCATACTAAACAAGAAACGCCGTTATAACAGAAACTATTGCTGCCATCTATCAAATACAAAACACAACAGTATATTTCTTGGATTGAAATTGGTGATCGGATCTTGATTAATGTGCCGCATATAAAGTAAATTTTAGTAAGATATTACTAAAGGATATCACAATCCTTGGCATCAGGAAAGCGTCATTGAAAAGCTCATTGATGAGAAGCTCATGATTAAACTGTAAATTTTTATTTATGTTATCTTACATTATCTAAAAAGCAACTGTTAAAATTTCGAGATAAAACTTCATGATTCCACTATTATTATTGCTTTTAAATTATTTAGTAATATCATACTAAAGAAACTGTATTTTTTAATGTGACATATTGATCAAGAATCAGTCACCAATTTCAATCCAAGAATTATAACATTTTTTTATTTGATAGGTGGTAGCAAAGGTTTCAGTTTAAATGATGTGCTTCCTATATACAGGGTGGGCACAAAAAGTCCGTAGAAACTTTAAAAATTCACAAAAACTGGAAAAATAATCGAAATAAAAAACGGTTTGCAGGGTTAGTATCACTAGGTCACGGGATTTTTTTTAAAGACAGGAAAAAACAAAAAAAAAAACTAAAAAAAAACAACAAAAAAACAAGCTAATAGGTGGCGCGGGTATGAGCGACTTCGGTGGAAATATGCAAATGAGACGGTTATAAGAACTTGCACTCCTAATCCACAATCAGTTCGCCGTTGTAAACCGTGTATGTGGACCTGCTGCACTCTGCCGTTGCTGGATTTGTGACTCGCCTGCAGTGTGTTATCCCCTGTGGTAAAGTCATGTGGAACATACACTGCTGTAATAAACGATTCGGAGGCATTCTGTTCGTTATTTGCGTATCTTTTCTTTGACTTGTGTACGTCAGCACCACCTATCGGCTGTTTTTTGATGTTTTTTCCCCGTCTTAAAAAATTCCCCGTGACCTAGCGATGCTAACCATGCAAACTGTTTTTTATTTCGGTTATTTTTCCGGTTTTTGTGAATTTTTAAAGTTTAACGGGCTTTTTGTGCCCACCCTGTATATATACAGTATATAAACAGCGCGCATAGCAAAGAGGGGACATGACATTTTCCCGGTGAACCGTTGATCCTAGAGGCATACTTCGAATTAGGAAAAGTTCTTGAATAACGTGTAGTACTCAGATGTGTAATTCATGTTTCAAGGGGTTGTTAGCTATTACAATAAAAAAAAGTAACTTTTAATACAGTCCTCGCGTGGTCAGAAACATAATTAGAAAGTTATTGCCCTGCCTTTCTTGATGCCAAAAAAAGTCCACGTTTTTTTAAGTGCATTATCCATTCGAATTCGAAAAATGGAGGGAATTCGGGCAGAAAAACCAGCGTTAAATGTGAGCAAAACGGTTATTCGGCATCTTTAGAGCAGTTTTTTTCCCAACTTCAGTCCATTTTTCGAATTCGAATATGTCAGTGAATATTGCACTAGTAAACGTGGAATTTCTTTGTGTTCGCATTAGGAGAAACAGGGCAACAACTTTCGTAATTGGGTTTCGGGGCGCACGAGGACTGTATAAAAAGTTTTTTTTTTAATCTCAATAAAACCGCACAACCGGTGTTTCCCCTTGAAACATGAATGACGTATCTGAGTTCTATATACACGCTATTTGGAAACCTTTTTCTAAATGGATGTATAACTGTAGGATCAACGGTTCCCCAGTAAAATGTCATGGCATGTAAAATGTATAGTAAATTGAACTTTTTAGTTTGCGTCTGATGATAAATTTTAGTTTTACCTGTTTAATGATTATGGACAAAAGTAACTAAGAGAGGCACTATTTTTTCATGGTGAATAAAGTTTACAAAATATGGACGTTTAGAGTCTAAGAATGGCTGAATGCTTCCGTGTACACAGAGTTTCTGTTGCAGGGAAAAAAAGCCTATATTGTCTCTGGTAGCATGTTGAAAAAAAAATATTTATAATTAATTAATAAAAAGTAATTATTATGCAATTATTTATTAATTTGACCAACACAGAGCCGCCTCACTCATAGAGATTCGTTCAATCGTGAGTCAGTTTGATGTAAAATAAACACCGCCTATTCGTAACTTGAAAAACAGTAAAATTCCACAACAAATTTGACTCTTCAACCGATATTGATGTAGAAAATTCCCGATGAGCTTTTAGTAAATCAATTACTTATTGATTTAAAGTGGTAATTGGATAATAAGAATTCTTGGTCAGGATTTGATTTTTCTACAGATTTGGCAATTCTTCGGATAATCGAAGAAATGTTGCTTGGTAGGGTCATTAGAATATCGTCGGCGGACGATATAAAACGACGCGAGTTAAGTAACGTTTTGTACAGAACCACCCTTAGGGAGCGTGTGACAGGTGCGGTCGCACCGGACCCCCTGACATTTGAGGGGGGCGCACTCACGTAGAAGTAAAAAATATATAAATATATCACAAAATACATTTTTTTTGTAGAAAATAATTTTTCTGAGCTTCAGCTGATTTCATTTTGGAATTTTCATTAATTTCTGAAATTACTTCTTTCATCAATTCTTCATTTCCATTCATTCCGGAATTATTTCTCTCATTAATTATGAATTTTTATCAATTTTGGAATTGTTTCTGAATGTTTAACGATTCTAGAATTTTTTTCTCTGATTAATTCTGAATTTTCATTACTATTAATTCTGCATCTCATTTATTCTGAGATTTTTTCCCTCATTAATTCTGAACTTTCATCTCCTTTCTGAGATTTTTTTTCTTTCTGGTTCTGAATTTTGATTAGTTGTCAATTTTTTTCTCCTCTTTCCTGAATTTCGAGAAAATTCTGAGATTTTGTTCTTCGATTTATTCTGAATTTTCTCTCTCTCTCATTGGTGCTAGAATTATTTCTCACTTTTAATTCATCAAATTTAAGATGTCATTAGGTCCTAAGTTTTTCATCAGGTTTGAAATAATTTCTTTTATCAGTTTAAAATTTTCTTTTGTTCTGAATTTTCGTCGATTCAAAAACTTCATTAATTTTTGAGTTGATTTACATTTAGTTGTGTCTATATTTTTTGAGTCGATGTTTTTAAGCATTTCTGAATATTCTGTGATAACACATGAATTTATGTATTCCGATTCCCCCCCCCCCCACCCCCCCAACAAAATATATGAAATTTGGGCAAATCCCCCAAATTATTTTCGCACCGGGTGCATCTGATAAGGGCGGCCCTGATTTTGAACGCGTGAGGAAGCCACACGCTAGACAAAATCCACAATTTCTCTAGCAATAGACAGTCGCTCGGGTTTGTCTACGTGTGTGGGCGTAGCTTTCGAGTTGTTTACTTTTTTTGGGCCTGTGTTTCGAATTTTAAGCATGGAATTTGGGATCAGTTGGCAGGCACTTCTTTCGAAGTAATTACGTCGAATGTGTTTATATACAGGGTGCTCCAAACAGGACTCCGTGATTCTAAAATGAAATTACTCGGGAACGATGATCGACAGAATAAAACAAACGTTATGTTTATTCTGAATACCATAAAAATGTTTGAAAATTAGTTACATATACTGCCGACAGGGGGCACTGTACGCTGTAATCACAGCTTGGAGTACGAGAAATAGGCTATAAACTGTCTTTTGCAAGCAGGCGTTGTATAATCACATCGCAAAACGTACATTCAAAAATGTTCGCCTTTCGTAGCATAGAGATGGCGCAAACGATCACTACTGAACGGCATGTTGCAGTTTTGGGGAGGTTTGTCGCCTGAGTTGGAGGATGGACGAGGCACTAAGTGGTTTATATAAGCAATATGGGGCCCCAACCACAACGGTTTTGACTTTTCGTGAGTAACACTTCGAGTCATTGCATTGAACTATTGGACATTTGCTGGAACAGACATAGATTGGTCTCCATGCTCACTCGATCTTATCCCCCTGTACTACATACTGTGAAACAAATTGAAGAAAACACAGAACATTCCTGTAACACTGGGTGAGCTCCAAGATTTGATCTGTGAGTCATGTGCGTTAATTTCTGCTGAGCACAACAGAAGAGTGACTGAAAATTTCATACTTCGTTTGCGCCCTCTCTCGGCTGCGAAAGGTGCACATTTTTGAATCTATAGTGATACGACTGCTTGCAGAGGACGGTTTATAGCCCATTTCTCTCGGACTCCAAACTGCGATTACAGCATACCGCACCCCTGTCGGCAATATTTGTAACTAATTTTAAAACCTCATCACCAGATTTTTTACCGCTTGTTTTATTCATCTTTCTTTCTTCTACCGATCTTCGTTCCCGAGTTATTTCATTTTAAAATGAGGGAGTCATTCCATTCTAACTCTCAATGCTTTTATGCATTGAGTAAATGCTGACTAATGTTTTGTTTGATATCATCCAGTCCAGATGCATCCATTCAGACGTTGATGCACAGGGTGTCCCATAAATTCATAAATAGTTAAAAAAATTCATAAAAGTTGAAAGAATTTGTATACTTGAATGCGGTTTGCGAAAAAGTTATTCTCGAAAAAAGGGGGTACAGAAGGTACAGAAAAAATAAATTAGTTCAAATTTTTGTTGGATAGAGGATGTTGCGTGTAAGCAAATCACTGGAAATATGCGAATCAGAGTCATATAAAGTTCAGGGTGTATCATTTTTATGTATTGATTTGCAGTTAAAAATATGATTATAGTTGAAAAAATTTGAATAAGTCGAATTCAGTTGGGGTTGTTTCACCCTGTGAAGTTATTTCCTGCGCAACATTTTCGTGTACTACACAGAAAGTAGCTTCCAGAAAATTTCATTAACACTTTCAGACGGCAGACAGCGCAAAATACCGATGTTATTAAACACCCTCGAAAGAACAAACACTGGTGAGGAATTTAAAAATGTATATTGAAAGTGATTTTAGTGAAATATAGAAAATGATCGTTGTAGCAGTTTTACAATCTGCTAAAAAACATCGTTATTGAGGGATTTATCGTAGTAAAGGATATCGTTGTATCGCGAGGAGTTCAACATAACACTATAGGCAGTTCCAAACAAGATCCGAAGAAGTATCGTCGCAGAGGGATTTATCGTTGTATCGAAGTTCAACTGCATTTACAAATTCAAGAAAATAGACTTTTTCTGGATCCAGAAAATGTCTATTTCCTAGATGTATTTAGACTGAGAAAAACCCTTGTCACTCTTTATTTACGAATTTATGGGACGCCCTCTATATTCTCCTTCTCCCGTAAATTTCTCATCTGAAGACATTCGAAGCGAATGGACGCTCCAAATCGGAGAATGGATGAACTCACTCTTCTCTCCTCTATCTGGTGCTCGGAAATATTTAAGGCGATGACTTTTGTTTTTATAATTTTCCTTTTCTCTGCCAGGAGGTCATCTAATTAGATGGTCGACTACTGGGCAAACACGTTTTTCGTGTTAAACCAACCGAATACTGTAGAGCTGGGTGATATGTTACTCCATTGAAAGGAACAACCCACTCCTATATCGTATTTCTTTCTAAATTATCATTATTACTTTTACTTATACACGCACACGACATCATAATTTTTGTCTGTATACTTTATTCACACTGAAAATAGACACATGGACAAAAGTGCATGAATAAAGAAGCTAAATTAGTTTTTTTTTAGAGTTTCTTAACCTTTTTCTGCCCGTGGTCCCCTTTGAACCATATTTTTTTTTCTCGTGGCTCCCCTGTCTTACCCAGAGTCTTCGACCCTCATCTAGAAGCAAGATCCTTTATACGTATTGAATTGATTTTTTTCAGTGAATTTATACTGAATGGAAATTTTGCAAATAAGATTGGCCTCCAGACCACTAGCCTAGAATTTATTGATCTCCCCGCTAGTCCGAGTTCTATTCAGGACCGTCTCAACATCATGGGGCCCCCTAGGCAAAGTGATGCTATGGTAGTCACATACTTAACCAGAAATAAACAGCCTACATATTTCCTACTTATTTTCAAACGTTATTGTACTGTACAAAATATTGTACTATACGAAAAGGGGTTATTTTTTTTGGTGCAGAAAAAATTAATTAGTTAAAATTTTTGTTCGATAGAGGATGTTGCAAGCGAATCACTGGAAATATGCGATTTAGTAAATGCTCATTGTGGATAATACGAGACCACGAACACTAACAGATGCGCTTCATGCCTACTTAATCGAAAAAATAGACCGGACTCTATTCTACTTAACCACTAAATCACTTACCGACTAAACCCGTGTAAACGACCCTTATCACCTTCGTGCATTTTGAAGTGCTAGACGTCTTAAAATTTAGTTAACTACTTAATCACTCAACGCGTGTAAACGGACCTGAATCAACACCATCTATAGCGGAGGTCTTCCGCTTCCGTGTGAAGCTCGTGACGTCACTGAAAAAAATTATCTCACCTGCAGCCATTGAATGTACTACAAACGGCCGTATTCACCGACACAGTTTAAACTACAATCGTAAGTGGAAGGAGATGAGATCGAAACTGATTGGTTAAATTCAGGATTTTAACCAATCCGTGTCCATCTCTGATCTTTTAACATGTCATTGTAGTTTAAACTGTGTCGGTGAATACTTCCGAAAAAAGGGTAAAGATGGCTCATCCGTCGTCCAATGCTATATCCAATGGCTATAGGTGAAATGACCTTCTTCAGTGACGTCACGAGTTTCACGCGGAGGCTTTCTGCTAGGGCCGTAACTAGGATTTTTACCACCCGGGACAAATATAATTTTCTCGCCTCACAACTTTAAAATTCGATAATTTTGTGACGGTGTTCTTTGTTCCCACCTAAAACTGTCGCCCCCTAAAATTTTGCCGACCGGGGAAATTGCCCCCTTCCCTAGTTCTGACCCTGTCTTTTACTATAGATGGTGTTGCTGCCTGAATGAGAATAAAATTCGAAATACTGTATATCAATTTTCCAGGGTAATGCTTTCGAAAGTGAGAAGAGAAACTATATAAAACCTAGCTCTCGCGGTTACGGTCACAGCAATAAAATTCCTAATGGTCAAGTAGCAACCCCTTTCAGAGCAGCAGGAAATCAGTGAGTGGCAGTTAAAGAGACTTAGAGAACATGCAAGCACCTGAGTGAGAAAAGACTGACTTTGAGCGTGAGCAAGCATGCGAATGACCAAAAGAATGGACTACAGAAAGAGGGACTAGGCCAGTGAGTGACCGAGAGAATGTGGAAGAATGTGAATGACCAAAAGAGTGATCTAAAGCAGTGGTTCTCAACCGGGGGCCATATGGCCCCCTTGTGATACTGGGATACTTCAAAGGGGCCACGGAAGAAAATGGAGAAAGGGGCCATGACAGGTGGTTTGGAGAGCTGAGAAGAAAAATTAAGGTGTGAAGAAATAAAGATTTTATATTAGTGACTAACACTTACAGTGAGAGAGAGAATCCAACAAAACGACCCATAAAACCAGCGTCTTCTTTAGGGCATGGACCCACCCAGGCCTCACCGCCTACATTTTGCAACAAGTTCCCTAAGATGGGGTTTTTCTCAAGTCCCCGGCTAAATTTTTCAGAACACCCCTTCCCTATTTGAAATTTATTGTACGAAAAACAAAAAAAAAAAAATGATGAAAACCATATTAGGCCCCGGGCTGTAGCTCTGTGAGTCCCACTCTTGTGAGGGGCCTCATGCCCATAAGTGACCCCCACCTTATGATATTTTGTATAATACAATTAATTTTGAAAATAAATAGGAAATATGTAGGCTGTTTATTTCCAGCTAGAGTATGGGACTACCATAGCATCACTTTGCCCATGATATTGAGACGGTCCTGATAGAACTCGGACTAGCGGGAAGATCAAGAAATTCTATGCTACTGGTCTGGAGGCCAATTTTCTTTGCAAAAGTTTCGTTCAGTATAAATTCACTGAAAAAAATCCTTTCAATACGTATAAAGTGTCTTGCTTCTAGATGAGAGTTGAAAACTCTGGGTAAGACAGGGGAGCCACGAGAAAAAAATATGGTTCAAAGGGGGCCACGGGCAAAAAAAGGTTAAGAAACACTTATCTAAAGCATGTGCAATCATGTGAGTGACAAAAACAGTGCGCAAGCATGTGGGTGACCTAAAAAGTGTGCAATCATGTGAGTGACCGAAACAATGTGAGTGAGCAAAACAAAGCGCAAGCATGTGATTGACTAAAAGAGCGTCTTAGAGAGTGTGAGCATTGGAGTGACCAAAATAGTGACTTAGAGACACTGGTGTACGTGTGGGGGGGGGGGGGGAGAAAGAGCGGGTAAATTCACAGGGTGGGGAATTTGAGGAAAGAGTGCCAAGAAAATTATAAAATTATATTAGAATGGGCGAAGGGGACGACGAAACCATAAATACGCCTCTCTGTCTTCATTCAGGGTCTTCGAATGTCGAGGAAGTCACACATCGATGGTACACGGCACTAACTTCATATGCACCGATCACTAATAAATGTTATTTACAGTGAGGGAAGTCTCGTTGTGACAGGTTTTACAAAATGAGTATCCACCAGTGTGTGTACGTAATAAACTTCGTTTAGATGGAGCGTGAGATGACTAGGGAAAAATGTCTGTGGGTGAAAAAAATTTATTTAAACGCTTGCATATAGAAACCAGCAGCGGGGGGTGCCTGCCTTAACACAATAATGGGGATCCTAGAAGGATAAAAGCATCAGCAGCAGCAGCAGAAATAAGTTAATGACCTTCGAATGCCATTTTTTTCCACTCGTAAAAATCGGTGACCTGTCGCCAAAGCCACTCACGATCCGGGCGGGAATCGGCGGCAGGCAGGCAGGTAAGCAAAATTAGGCACGCAAACCAACCAAGACTTATCTCTTTGTTTCGTGGATGGCTGCGAGGTCATCAAAATACAAAAGAGGAGGAAGCAAGCTGATAAATCTGACCAATCACGTACGAGGCTCAAATTTCGATCTTGGCAACTGCGATTTCGCAATTTTTCCGGGAGAAAACGAATTTATTACAGAAGAATTGCTAGTTATTGTTTTCGAATGCAGCAGGGGGTGAACAACCTCCTGCCCGTGGGCTAAATACGGCCCGCAAAGAGATTCCATCCGGCCCGCTGAAGGTGTGTTCCGGTAGAAAAGTATCTATACACATAACACGATAAATGTGCCACATGATTACATTTCCATCATTATCCTACGGGAAATCGGGCTCCGTATGGGGGAATCGCCATTTATGGCAAAAAAATTGTCAAAGGCAAGTAAAGTTGACAATTTCAGCCTGGAAATTTGTGAAAGGCAAGTAAAGTTGCCATTTGCAGCAATAAAAATTGCAGAGGGCAAGTTAATGTGACAATTTAAGCTAAAAAAATTTAAAATGGAATTAGAGGTGCCAATCTAAGCCTAAAATTTGTCAAAGGAAAGTTCCCAATCGCAGCCAAAAAAATTTTTCAAAGGCAAGTAAAGTTGTCAATTTTAGCTAAAAAAATCGCAAGAGGCAATTAAAGTTCCCAATAAAAGTCAAAAAATTTGTCAAAGGCAAGTGAGAAAGCTAATTTAAGCTAAAATAAATTATAAAAGCCAATGAGAGAGGTGAGAATTATAACAGGATAATTTATTTCTAAAAAGCAAATGAAGTTGCCAGTTACAGCAAAAAAAATTGTTGAATTAAAGTAAAGTTGTCAAACACTGCCAAAAGTTGTCGAAGACGAGTTAAGTTGCCTCTGACAACTTTTATAGCAGCATTTGGTCAAGAAAATTTCGAATTTAAGTAAACGTGAAAAAATTTCAATGGCAAGTGAAGTTGCCAATTATACTGCTGCCTTAATAGGTCACTCTTTTGGCCATTCAGATGCTTACGCACCTTCTAGGTCACTCTTTTGGTCGCTCACTGACCTGGTCTCCCGATGTGTAAGTCAATGCTTTGGTCATTCACATGCTTGCGTACTGTTTTGGCTATTCACATTCTTGCACACGCTCCAGGTAACTCCCATGCTCACACACACTCTCTAGTTCACTCACTCTTTTGTGTTATAATTTAGAATAAGAATACAGAATCTTCATAATTTCAGGATTTTCGCGTTAATCAAACAAACAAACTTTCTTGCCATCGTTTCAGAAATCATTTTACGATCAAAATGATGTGAAATTGAGGAATAAATATTGCAATATTAATATTATATAATATTTGCCTAATATTAATATTGCAATATAGGTGCAACGTACGTGCTGTATGAAGTATACTGATTGATATAATATTAAAATTGATATTTAATAGGGTTTGCTAACGATGGGCGCTTTGGGAATAGTATGATGTGATATAGGAAAAATTCTTTGATTTTCCAAAATTTTACCGTATAAATTGGGGTCCCCCCCCCCTTCCCGAAACATGGGGCTCTGAGCAAATGCCCATGCGGAAATCGGGCCCCTGATTATTTTATTACTTTGTACTTCCGTTGTTCCGATTCACGTGCGTGAGCTTGTAGGTCACTCAGACACATATTATGGATATCAATCAATCGTGATATCATCAATCACATTTAATCGGATGTCTTTTTGTGGTTTCGCCGCCGAATCAACAAGAGACCACCTTCTCATATATATACTTGTATGTATCATTTATCCGTCTCAGGAACACGACCAAACAACGAAACGTAAGTAATAGCAAACACTTCGCATATCCAGGGAAAGGAAACTCCGATTACTTTCAATTTTTGTACTTTGGCCGTCCGCCGCTGCTTACGTACGAAGGTCCTTTTATCCGACATTTCTTGTTGTGACGGACGGGACACGTATTGTGTAAAGTAGCAGCGGAGAGACAAATTCAACAAACACGCGCGCGTCAGAGCTTTCGAAAACTAACCCCCCGAAGTCAAACAAAGACCCGCGACCTTCCGTTTCGCTCCCACACCCTATATCTTTTCTTGTTATTTTGAGGAAATTGTTTGTTTTTAGTATTGTGTGCGGTGATGCAACACAAACACGGATATTTCAAAAGCCGCCGCCGCCCTTAACTGCGATATCGCTACGAAAACTTTGTTATCACTAAAAATAACTAACGTGATTTCGTTCTGTCGGATATTTAATGATTCTTCCATAAGATTTTTACGCCAATTTCATCGAAATAAAATGTGATCTACGTGTGATGTCTTCGAAAAACAGGAGTTTTCTAACCTATTTTCGAGTCACGAGCACTGTCTATACCAGAGGGGTGCACAGCCTTTTCATCCGCGGGCCGATATTTCTGCTTCTCGTGGACCAGAAACGCTCAGTTAGTGTGCATAATTTTTTGAGAACTGTTGAAATGGGTTCGGAGGTTTATAAATTCGCTCCAGATTGAGGGGGATCGGGAATGTGTAGTTTAAGGTAAAACCGTTCAACTTTGATAAGCAGGATTTATCTGTTTATGGATGACATTCTAACCAAGGCAAACTGTATATTAATGGTCGGAGATACGGCGGGGAGGGGGGGGGGGCATAAGGGGGCATTCCCCCCCCCCCTTCAAGTGTCAAAGACGGAGCTGCCGATCTAATGTATATGCACGTGCATGAATTCGCATAATCATCATCATACCCGCCCCCAGCCTTTTTCATGTCTATTTCCACCTATGTGTATATTTTGCTCAAATTAAGCATTTCAGCTAATTGAAAAAAATCCAGTCTAATCACTAATATTGCTGCATTGATGTATTATTTTGATTGGAAATATGCTAAAAAATTCCTTTTTTCAAAGCCTCTCTTTTCTTTCTTTTTCCTTATGGAATTCGAGTATTTTCTGTGTTAAAGGGGTCTTAACAGGAACTGAAGGGGGGGGGGGTCTGGATGCCTAGACTGGGGGTTTTTGTTGACCTTCCAGGTTAGACGTTTTCGCAGGCTCCTGTATAGTAAATTTATAGTTTACGAAAATAATAGCAACATTCATATTGGCCATTCAGGGCCGCGAGCCACTGTCAGTCTCACTTATAAATGGGTCCCTGCAGTTGTGTAATGAATTGAAGACGAAACAGGAAAGAGCAGGCACCTCCCCCCACCTTGAAAAGTTATTATATATCACTCTTCGGATAATCCGAGATGGTTGCGATTTACCTCGGATTGTCGAGACTATACCGTATTCCGAGCCTCAGAGAAAACAGCAGCGCCCTGCTTCTGTCCTACGAAAGCGAATCGAAATGTGTCATTTCACTCTATTACGTAGCGTTAGAATTTAAAAATAAAATGAAAACCCAAATCATCGCATTTTCTACCAGATGCGATGATGACGGAGGACGCACGCGTCCATAAATAGTCGCCTCTCTTCCCAATTAAATGTCGGTAAACATGAAGGGAGAAAATGGCGTTCAAATAGTTTCCAAAGAGCGCGAAAGGTATTCAAGAGTCGACTTGAAACCGAAAAATCCTCTCACGTCTCTCCTCGTTCTCTTTTACTGAACGTCACCCATCGTTAGGAATTTATTTCGAGTCTTCTGTCAACGGCAATAACACCTTGTCTTTCAGGGAGAGGTTTTTAAGAAATCACCAGATTGCTCGAGAGAGAGAGAGTCTCCTTCACTCCTCAAAAACAAGAGAGGCACACGCGAGACATTCTGGAGTGGATAGTTAAGACACCATAGGGGTGAAAGAATTCTTTCTACCTATAGTCTTGTCTTTAGTGGGGGGAAAATAAAAACACAATAATAATAGTTAGAGAAAGGGCTAATGAAGACGATTCGTCGAAACAGTGATTAACTGTCGAGATCTTTCAGCTTCGGCGAAACAAACGCCAGGCGAATGTCTGTGACAGCCCCAGAAAAGAAACAGGCGCCGAAGGTAGACCTATTCGTGTAGCACAGGGGTGGCCAACCCGCGGCACGCGCGCCACTATTGGCAGGCCATGGTATCAGGCGTGGCACGCGACGCGAACCTTTTTTTAGAACAGTAAATAAAGTCTACTCCATTTATCAATCAAAGAAATTGATTCGAATTTTTAAACAATCCTTTTCTCAGGTGGGGTTAGGCCGGTATTGCACTATAAAAGTTTGATAAAAGTCCTTTTATAAAACTTGAAAAATGCAGCCAATAAGGTCACAGGTTGCATTTTCTAGAATGTAGCCAATAACCTTATATTGGTTAGATTTTTCAAGTTTTATAGACTTGTGAAAGACTAATACAGAAAAGTGTTAAACTATGGAGTTTTAACTAACGCTTAACAAATTTATTACGTCACTTTCGAATCCTGCCAAATTCACCGAACGTACACCAAACATATATCATAGCGTTTTGAAGCTGGCAACAACACTATTAGCACTGAGAGAAATCAAGAAAGCTAAAGCTGTGCAAAACCAGTTTTTTACTTGCACTTTCCCCTCAAAGACCAAGCAGTGAAAGAAAACAATTTGACAAAAAGAAGTGTTCATTTTAGAATTTTTTTTTTTTAAATCGATCTCATTTGGCTTTATCTCGTGATAAAATTGCCAATATAGTGGGCGAAGGTAACACGTAATAACAAGGTTATAACATCATTCTACATTGGGGAAAGCGCCGATCGTGAAAAAAAGAAGACCGAACTTGGCTTATAACGGGAATGAAAATTTCAGTTTATTTTCAAAAAAATCCTGTAACCCTCTCTACTAAAAAATTTTACTTTCGTTGGTTGTTTGGCGCGTAACCGATCGTTACAAAACTGACACGTTACAAAAATCCAAAACGTTATAACTCATCAAATATTTGTCAGATCCTAAAACGAGAAACACTTTCCCATATTAGTTTTTCACAAGGAATCACGTGTGTATACGATCACGTGTGTAAATACGATAAACATGTTGGGCAAATACGATAAACATGTTGGGGTAAATCGAGAAGCTATCCATTCTTAGAATAAGACAACCATAAGTATTCTTTATGGGCATTGTATAATATTTTATCATGTGTATATATTGTTTGTAATTTGTGTTAATTGCATTTTTAATTGGGTTGCTGTATTTTTGAAACATATGACAACCATATTTTTATGGGCATCTTTTTATCAGCCACCTCGTTGGGCATTTTGCCTGTTGTGGCGTTGTATTTGTATTTGTATTTGTATTTGTAAATATTGGGCATTCGATAGTATCCTCCTGTGTATGCTGGTCGGAGTTTAAGTACTGGTTATTACCGTACCATTTATTTATTTATTTATTTATTTATTATATACAAACCTGTGCAAGGCCAGTAGGCTCTAACTCCACAGGTGCACTATTCAAACAATCAATAAAATTGGAAAGAGACGGCAGGGAACATCAGTACACATTCATACACACGAATATATACAAAGAGAAAAATGCATAAAAGATGACGCCAATAAAAAAAAAAAAATAAATAAAAAAAAATAAAAAATCCCCGAACACAAAACAACAATAAAATAAACATGTTTACACAATAAAATTCAATATATAAATCAGAATAAAATACATGTATATATATATATATTTAAAAAAAACAAAGAAAAGTAAATAAAAAATCATCACATGTAATTCCAAAGTGAAATAATCAATAGAACTGATGGAAAAAAAAAGTTATATAAATAAAACAAGCATATATGCACCAATAAAACCCGACATGAACTAAAATGCATAGCACATTAAAAATGTTGAAAGATCAGAAGCGTTGAGAGAGTGACAGAATCTATGATATGTAGATGAACATACGAGATCTGGTGGTAATTTGTTCCATACTCTTCCAACTCGGCATCGGAAGTTATAAAATTTAGCATTGTTCCTGGCAGTTGGAATTTTTATTTGTAATGAATGTCTTCTCAGTGATGGTCTGGGATTGATTTCAAAAAATGGAGTTGACTGACCCGTATATACTAAGTTGTGTACAAGTTTGAAGCACAGCTTTAAGTCGGCTTCAAGGCGACGCCATTCTAAAGAGTGGACGCCGAGACATCTCAGCCTTTCCTCGTATGGGCGATGACGCAGACTGCAAAACTGTTTGGTAAATGACTTCTGGACCTTTTCGATGAATTTTATATCCTTCACTTTGTACGGAGACCATATTTGCGAACAATACTCCAGGATTGGGCGTATAAAAACGGTAAATGCGTGCATGAGTGTAGCGGCATCACATTTTCCATACGCCTTCCGTAGGACATAAGAAGCGCGTCTCGCTTTACACACTATATTCGAATAATGTAAGTCGAAATTTCTGGTATTGCAAATGGTGATCCCCAAGTCAGTGTAGGAAGTGAACCTCTGGAGCTCTTCGCCACCCATCGAGTAGCTTGGACTCATTCTGTATCCCCCTATGTGCATGACACCACTTTTGTTAACGGAAATTGGAAGACGATTGACCACAGTCCAGTTGTGGAGACGTTGGCAGGCAGAATTAAGCTCTGTGTGTTCAGACGTGGGAAAAAACAGTTTAACATCATCAGCAAATTGTACTAGTGGAATTGGATGAGTGTAAAAAGCAATGTCATACGTGAATAGTACAAACAACAGTGGACCCAACACAGAGCCCTGAACTACACCGCTAGATACGCATTTTTTCCCAGAGAGGCAATCTTCAACACGAACCTGAAAAGTTCTAGAGCCCAGATATGACTGCAGTATTCGGCACATCTTTTCTGGCACACCCAAGTTCAATAGCTTTGTGATTAGAAGAAAGCGGTCTATTTTATCGAATGCTTTGTGAAAATCAATAAACAATATATCAATTTCGGTTTTTTCTTCAACGGCATTTGTCCAATAGTCGTGGCAAATTAGTTGTTGGATTAATAGTGATCGACCAGGAACAAAACCAAATTGATTAGATGGTATAAACCCTGAATTGATAGCAAATGTAAGAAGTTTTTGGACCAGACATCTTTCGAATATTTTAGAAGAAATATCAGTCAATGATACCGGGCGATAGTTTTGAGGATCAGAACATTTGCCTTTATTTTTGAAAATAGGACGAACTATGGCATTCCTCCAGGAATTGGGTATCATACCAAAGTCATAAAAATACTGGAACACTGCACTCAAGAATTAAGATGCCTCGTCTCGTAAGGCCCTGTAGAAGCTACCGGGGATACCATCAGGCCCAGTAGAAGAGCGAGAAGGCAGTGCATCTATTAAAGAAGCGATACCTCTAGCATCAAACATATCGATGAATTGGGAATGGTCTTGCATAAGGCCGCCATCAAAATGAACTTCTGTCGCGAACGGTAACAAGTAAGCGTCTGAAAATATGTCCGCAAATATATCAGCCTTAGATTGACTGTCAGTAATTATAGCTCCATCTACAACAAGGGATGATATAGATGCAGCCGAACGTAGTTTCCGTCGAGCGTCTTTGTAGAAGGCAGTACGATTATTATTGCCACAAATCGAACGGAGGTGTGCACTCTCGCTTGATGCAACGTACGCATTGTATTCCTGAGCCATGGCACAATATATTCGTTTGTTTAGAACACTCGGATACCTCCTCAAATTACGCCAAGCAATCAGTTTCCTCTTACCGATTAGTCGCAGTCTTTTATTTGCCACGTTGCTAAGTTTTAATGACATACGAGGAATATACCTCCAACAATTCAAAAAGAAAGTTTGAAATGCATCGAGGGGAGACATGCGCTTTTCCCGGATAGAACCAAAGAGATCATGTAGTAATAGAGAAAGAGCGTCATAATCCGCACTCCTAAAGTCATGTTTAGCCAAGCCTGAATAATTATTGGCTATTAAATTAGGCAGTCGAAAGAGAAATGGTATATGCGGTGGGTTGTCACTATTGCAGAAGGGTGGCAATGATCGTATGTCGATTATAAATTCGGGAACAGTGCACAAAAGAAGATCCAAGAAATTCTCTCCCTTAGTGGGAAAGTCAACAAGTTGATTGAATCCCAAGTCTGCAATAGAGGCAAGAAAGAATCTGTCAGTTGCATGTGTAGATATGAGGTGGTATGAATCCCATTTTATGTTTCTCATATTCAGGTCGCCGGCCAATACGATGGGATATCTAACTGTACAATATAGTCTGAGAGCATCGAAAAAACAATGTAAATGTCCGGCATCGGAAGATTTGTCCGGAGGAATATAAGCACAGATCACGCGCACACACTGAATACCGACTTTAATGTCCACAGCTATTATTTCGATTTCAGCATTATTTGTATCAGTTCTCGCCATAACAGCAGACGGGTTCAAATTATTTTTTGCGAATATGCAGACACCACCTCCAGGAGCAAACAATCTATCAGATCTAAACACGTCGTATCCCCGCGGGCATAGCAGGGAATGGTCATAGTGACGGACTCGCATCCTGGTTCGAACCCCAACTTCGATACAGGGAGAAGACTATTAGGTACACGCATTCACACTTTCGACGCAATCCACTCGGTAGTAAACTGCCTATGGCGATAGATCGGAGTTGCGCTCTGTTTTGAAGAAAGAAATCATTTACGTCGTCTATGAAATTACATTTTTTGTTATTTTCACATTAGTTAATAAATTTCCGGATACACCCATCCTCCGGGAACGCTTCGATATCTCTCTAAGAGCGGTGTGTCCGGGCCTTCAATGCTCAATAATACTAAACATGATTTTTTTACAATCAGACGCACTGCTAGCAAATCTTGAAGAGCATATCACCCGACGTTCTTTGTAGGGAAAGGTTACCTCGACTTACGTCGTCAGTATCACTTACGTCGGGGTATCACTGCTTTTGCCATTAATTTGACAAAAACAGTTACAACCATATATATGGACTATACGGGTGCTCTTCTTATTCCGTTGATGGGCATAAAGTGATGCTGTTTGACTTTAAAAACAACAACAACAACAAAAAATCACGTACACCTCTTTTTTAGAACGTGATGTATATGTTATGTCACCACCAAAGCCCAAGTTGGTCCCTTCGCGAAGTTTCCAGTCCAGTTGACTCGGCCAATGTCCGGAGTTCGTGCTCTCGTCGGGCATTAGTCGGTCCCTATATATCGATCCTTATACATCCCTATATCGATTCCTATGATTCGGGGTCATCGTCACGTTGGCGTATTTTTTTTCGTGATAATTATATCCATTTTATAATTAGGTTAACTACGGCAACCATAACGATCAAAGGAATCTGAATATCGAATATCTTACTGACAACATATCTAGGAATGTATAGGGATCGACGTATGGGGCCGGTGAAAGCCTGAATTTTGGGCATTGGCCGGGTCAACTGGGCTGGCCACTTCAGCATTTGGAAACAATGTATATACGTGTAGTATTAAATGAATGTGCACGCAAACACTGTGTGAACTGGTTTTAATTTGCCGGAATGGTTCTATTTTTCATATTCACCAGAGCAATCCTTATGGAATGAAAGACGGATCCGATCCCTGGCGTGGAATCGCTCCCTCTGCCTCTTACTACTACGATCCTAGTCTAGCAGCTTACGGGTGAGTACTTCATTATTCTTACAATCAAGTCAAACTCGGTTATAAGAACTTCGGTTGCAACGAAACCTCGGATACGACGTCAATATTCGGCTTTCCTGTATGAATGGTCTATAATTGAGGGGGGGGGGGTCTTAACACATTTGGCCGTAGAAGCTTTGCGCAGTTGCCCACCGACGAAAAGGCTTACATAGTTACAGAATTTACAGAAATGTGTTGGCAAAATACCCTCATTAAAAAAAAATTAATTCCGCAATTGGTGAAAGAAGGTAATTTCAAAATTATTCTTAGCAATCGTTACAGAACTAATGAGAGGAATAATTTCAGAATTATTCAAAGAAACAATTTCGAAATAAATTTAAAGAAATTGTTTCTGAGAATTATTTGAAAAAAATAATTTTATAATAAATGAAAACTCATAATTGATGCAAAGCATTTCTGGGATGAATTAATAAAAAATATTTTCAGAATTAATGAAGATTTTCATATTTAATGGAAAAATAATACAGAATTGATTGATGAAAAATATTTCTTGAATTATTTTGAAAGGAATTACTATAGTACAATATGATTTGTGGGTCTTTGGACTTCGTCCACGTCTTTCTGTCTTTCAAACCGAACATGGCCGAGACTCTATCGGCTTCAACCATTGTCAGAAATGTCTGAAAAGACTCACAATGTCTGAACTGAACTGAACAAACCGGTCACGACCAGGCTCTGTCACCTTAGCGATGTAAACTCAGTTCCCCAGAGGGCGTGGTCGGGCAGGAGAAAAAATCCAGTCGGTAGTCCAATATCACTTTTTTCCGGAGCCCTCTTCGAGGGGATCACATGTCAAGGGTTCAGCATGAATTGTGCACTGGAATCCAGAAATATCGGCATTGGCGTACGCGAGGGGGGAAGAGGTCTCAATCCGAGATTATAGTGTTATTTTGCAGGGAAAAACGTACCCCCCCCCCCGGAGAAGAAAAAAAATTAAACCCCCCCCCCCCCCCCCGAGAAAATTCTGCGTACGCCTATGCATATCGTCTCCTCGAGTGTTCAGAGTACGTTGCTCATGAGAGGTCGCAAGTTATCGGCCGGCATCCAGCGTCGGCCCACGTACAGGGCTACCTGGCCTGGCTGGTTTTGTCCCCATTCAGCCTGGTTACATCCTGGCTCGTCTTGGGCCCACAATGTCTGAAAAGTTGACGGCCCTGCCAAAGGGAATAACGTTAATGAATCTTTACGTCGACGAGAACGCAACGGCTTCGGATATAATGGCTCATTTTTTCGTCGTAAATATTTCATTATTTATTTATCATAAATAGGATGACCATATGACCCACAGACGGGACAAACGTTTCCGTAAATTTTTTCCAACTCAATTTTTTTTTATAAAATATCCTGTTTTTACAACGAAGCTTAGTTCTGCCAAGGGTTTATTTATAAGCAATTACCAACAATTTCGCCGAAAATTGGCAGTATTTCTGCTTAAAATTGACGTCCCGTATTTATGTTCCCATTGCATGTCATGGAATTTAGCAGAATTTTTGATGTCGTTATAACCGAGTTTGACTCTAATTTACTTACAAGCCACGGATGGGTCAGAGGCCAAAGCTTTTAAGATAGCATGATATTGATCTTTGTTTTGGCTTCTGGGGGAAATCCAGTTGTTAATGGAACGCTGTTAATACATTATTGTATGACATACAGTTTTTATGTGTATGTTTTGCATTGCGAGGAGAGTGAATGGGCGTTGCCAAAATCCGGTGTAGAAATGGTGATTATGTGGTTCGTGTGTGTGTATTAGAAGAAAAAATCTTTTCCCCCACCCCGTATTCTACGTGATTCGCTTTTAATGAACAAGCGCAGGGCGGATCCGTTGCAGGGATTTCATTATGAAGCGATTATATAACGCGATATCGACACTCACTCTGCCTTTGCTGTGACGTCAGTCATGAATTAAAACATTAAAAGAAGCTCTCGTTATTTGGCCTGTCTCAAGATTAGTGAAGTCTTCGATTCGTGGCCCGAGAGTCATATGTGGCCCTCAAAGCTTTTCCCGTTGGCCCGCTGACGAAAAAGCCTTAGTTACACAATTGAAAGAAATGCTGGAAATGAAACAAACTTCAATGAAAAACAAATCTAGAATTGGTGAAAGAAATACTTTATGGCAAATAATTTTCAAATTAATGAGAGATAATGAGAAATAATTTTGAAATAATTTTGAGAAATATATAATGAAGAGAGAAATAATTTTGAAATTAATGAGAAGAAATAATTTTGAAATTAATGAGAAGAAATAATTTTGAAATTAATGAGAAGAAATAATTTTGAAATTAATGAGAAGAAATAATTTTGAAATTAATGAGAAGAAATAATTTTGAAATTAATGAGAAGAAATAATTTTGAAATTAATGAGAAACAATTTATGAATTACATGAGAAATTATTTCATGATAACAAAAAATATCAGGATTGGAGAAAAAAATTATTTCACAAATGATTATATAAAAATCCAGAATTAATGAAAATATTTCCAGAGTTATTGAAAGAAATAATGTTACCTTAAGTTTTGTATTTAATGGGAAAAAAATTCAGATTCAATCGAAAAATTTGTATATAATAAAAAATATTTTTCAGATTGGATGAACAAATAGTGTCGGATTACTTGAAAATTGCGTCCTAAGGCCGGAGTTATACGCTGTAAAAGATTTGCAAAATTTCTTTCATAAAACTTGAAAAATTTAACCAACAAGTTTATCGGTTACATTCGAGTGAAAGTAACCGATAAGATTATTGGTTGCATTCATTGGTAAAATTTTGTAACAGAACTTTTTTAAAACTTCATTAGTGTAAAGTCAAGATTACACTATAAAGGTTTGGTATAGAATATCTTTTGCAAAACTTGAAAAAAAAAAAAAAAAAAAAAAAAACAGCCAATAAGCCTATTGGTTAGAATATAATCGATATGTTTATTAGTTGTTTATTTCAAGTTTTCTAAAAGATCTTTTATCAAACTTTTATAGTTTTGCAACTATTGGGCGGGACAACTACAAAATTGAACACTGTAAAAGTTTAAAAAAAGTTCTTTCGTAAAATTTGAAAAATGCAACCAATCAGTGTATCGGTTACATTAGAGCGAATTTAACCAATAGTCCTGTTCGTGGTTTTTCCCAGTTTTGTAAAAGATCTTTTATCAAAGTTTTATAGTGTAATGCCGACTTAAGAGTCCTTTTTCTTTCTTCAGGATTTTTCCATCACAGAAATCTTTGAGTTTCGGCCAGGAAAATTATCAAGGACATCTTTCTGGGAATATTTTTATATTCAAGAAAATCCAAAATCATTTGATGATCATTACTAATGTATTGGTTAAAACGGGTATTTGTAAATTTCTGGTGCGCTAAGCATTGAATGCATGTAGAGTAGACTACCTGCTTCGTGCTACCGACGACTGCCAAAATGCCAATAAAAGGGCATGCTATCGTGTCATAGTCAAAAGTACCAAAGTAAGGAGCCTACCCAAAAACGTATTTTGCAATTTGTAAAAATGTTCAGGTTGCCTATCTATCTGTATGAACCTAAAAAATCACCAGCATGTTTTTTGAGTCCCTTGAACGAGAAAAAGATAAGAATTTGTCCCACCATAACTTAGGTTATTTATTGTTTTTGTTTGTTTCATTTTTTTTTTTTGCTCAGTTACGGTGGTCTGGATTTCAACGGAGCCAGGAGGAAGAATGTCACAAGGGATTCGACGAGCACCCTGAAGGCGTGGCTGAACGAGCACAGGAAGAACCCTTACCCAACGAAAGGTGAAAAGATCATGCTGGCCATCATCACCAAGATGACCTTGACCCAGGTCTCGACGTGGTTCGCCAACGCTCGCAGGAGACTCAAGAAGGAGAACAAGATGACGTGGGAACCCCGGAATAAGATGGACTCGGAGGACGTCAAAAATGACTTCGACGAAGACGACGGCGATGATGACGGCAGCGATAAGCAGCAGGTCCCGGCCGACGACTGCTGCCGCAACAAGTCGGACGCTCGCTCATCCGACGACATCGTCGGTGGTGGCATCTACGGAACTACGACTACTACTGCTGCTACCACAAACAACCATCACCACCACCACCACCAACCTCATGAGGGACATGTCACAAACATGAGGGGGCAGCAACCCCACCATCATCACCACCACCAACATAATTCTGGTCGAGATGCGTCTTCGTCGTCGGAGCTGAGGCCGAGATGCCACGACAGCGATGACAGCGACGACTGTGGACAACAACTCACGTCTGGCGACAACTCTGGTAAGACCATCCATTCCTCCAATAAGGTGAACGGTGGGAAATGGGGGGGGGGGTGTACTCTGGATTGTTATCCAGAAAGAAAATTTTCTCAGAAATATTTGAAGTTAAAAGCTTGAAACTGTGGTTCTCAACCAGGGGTCCACGCAAGATCGTGGCGGGAGACCAGAGGCTAGGATCACCCCCCCCTCCCCACAATGTTAGAAAATCAACGATTCCCCCCCTCCCACATCCCGCTGCAGGGCCCCCAGGCTAGAACTTCACCACATACGAACTCCGATCATATCACTATCCAGCAATTTACTACAGATCGATTTTGGTGCGAAATGAAGGTGCCATCTATCGGTGGTCACCTCAGGATCGATAGGGAAAAGAACTTGTTTTTATATTCTTCCCCCCGGGATTCAGCCCGTGGATCTGAATGCAACCTGCAATCTTCATAGTGGTAGACGAGCATCATTGCACCACTCGGATAAGGTCCCAAATGTTTTCATATAACGACTATCCTTTATGTTTTCGTTTATAACGACCGTTTTTCTTGGAACGATTAGGGGGTCACCATAACGAGTGTCGACTGTTTTAGGAATAACAGGATTTTATCCATTCGTTTCATTACTTTGGTTCTTCCCCTCCCTCCCCCGTAACACTAGTTTTTCCCTCTCCGAAAGGATTTCTCGCAACGGCCCTGGGTCCTCGAACTCTTTAGGGATCGTTGGAGAGGTTTCAAGGTGTCAGTGAGCTTGGATGAGAAAACAATCACGGTTCTGCTAAACACGCTGTGAAGTTATCTGTGGTCCTCTTATTGGCAAATGTTGGGGGGGGGGGTCCCTGGCCTTTGCCGTTCGTCTTATTGGAAGGGGAGGGGGGATTCCTGGCCTTTGGAGTACGTCTTTTTTTTGGAGGGTGGGGAAGTCCCTGTATTTTTTCGTATTGGAAGATGAGGTCCTTGGACTTTGTCTTATTAGAAAACGGAGTCCCTTTCCGTGCTTTTATTTGAGGGGGGGGGCGTCCTCGGCCTTCATCTTATCGGTCGGAGGACGTCTCCGGGTTTCATTATCTTAATGGGGGGGGGATTCTTCACCAGGGCCGGAACTAGAAGGGAGCAGCATCCCCGGACGGCGAAATTTATTGGGGGGGGGGGAAGGGCTACAGTTTTAGATGGGAACAAAGAACGCCGTTATACAATTATCGAATTTTAAAGTTGTGTTGGCGGCATGATCATTTTTTCCCCGGATGGCAAAAATCCTAGTTACGGCCCTCGTCCTGGCCCTCGTCTTATTGGAAAAGGGAGTTCCTGGCTTTTGTGTTATTGGAAGAGGAAGGAGTTTCCGGCTTTCGGTCTTATTGGCATGATAGGTCCATGGAACACAAGTGGTTAAAAACCCCTAGGCTTAAAGGGAACACGATTAGGAAATAGTATGAGCTCAACAGTAGGAATAAAATAAAGTATTTTTGTTATGAGAAAAGCGTTTCCAACCATTTTTCGAGTCGCGAGCGACTTTTACGTCCAGAATGACAAAAAGAGCTCTGATTTAGAGGGGGTGGAGGACAAAACTCAAATATAAAGTGTGAAAAGTGGAGTTTATAGGAGGGGGAGGGTGTTGAGGGGCCCCTGCTCAAATAGCAATTTTAGCATATTATGCTGAAACTTAGAGCAGCATAATTTAAATTCTTAAATGCAACTTGGGAGGATGGTTTAATCGAGGTGCCGATCGATGTCTCGAGAGCACGGGATCGGTGACATGCACCGAATATTTTTAGGTGACTTACTGAGCACCAAATTTAAGTTCCTTGGTGTAATGCTTGTACGCACAAAGCTCCACAACTCGGGCACGGATCCAAGGTGAGAGCAGCTTCGTTGGATCGTCCCGTATTTTACAGGACAGACAAATTCAACCATATTATTCGGCTCTTGGGAAGGGGAGTATCATTCCGTTCTCCCCCGTCCTGGATCCGTGTCTGAGCGGAAAGAGGCAGGCAGAGGCGTACACAGGGAGCAAAAGACAATAAAAAATAAAAAATGTTTTTAAATACAAAATGAAGTAATTAAAATATCGAAAGAGAATAAAATAGGGCTCACACAAACCCGGTGTGCCAACCCCCCAACAAAAAGTCTATCTTGCGTACACTCCTGGTCACGAGCGGTGACTTATTATGTAGGTCTGTTGGATCATATCCCGTATATTACGGGGACAAATAAATTTTCCCATATTATTCAGTTCTTGGGAGGAACGATCGTCCCCCGAATCCGCGCCTGCCACAACCCTTTATGTATCAATACGGTTCACTGAAGAGAACACAGCTCAAACATTGGTTAGAGAGAGCGAGCGCGAGCGGGAATCTCCCGTGGGAGGATGCGTGATGAACCTGTAATGAAAGCAATAATTATAGATCTTCACTGCGAAGATTCAGTTTCATTTTCCGGGAAATTCCGGAAGTAATTAGGAAATTCGAGAGCCGGAATGCTCCTCTCCCTCTCTCCGTCGAGCTCTGAAAGAAGCGATTCACGTACGAATTGCATGTATATTTGCATACAAAAGTTTGTCTCGTCGAAATATACGGAGGAGGGAATGAATCGAAACATTTGTGGGGGGGCCTCCGTTCATCCATTCGTTCATCCATTGATCCTCCTCGGCGATGGTGATGGTGATGATGATTGAGTGATCCCGAGGACACAAATGAACAACGCGAACAGCAATAACGACTCGTGTCCAGATGCGAGCGAACAGACTAACGTGGGGACGGTTGTCAAAACTCCTTTACGTCCGCATACCCTCGCGATAACATATTATCTATACGCCTGGGTTTTTCAACGTTTTTCGAGTCAAGAGCACCCAGAATCACAATTAGAGCACCCGTATGGCCACTTCCACACATGCATAAACTCAAACAAATGTAATATGTTTTTTTTTAAGGCAGCTTTAATGGGATGGTTCAAAAGAAAAAGACGATCAAAGCTCATGTATACGGCAACGTGTCTTTGTCATGTCTTTTTTTTACGATATTTTTCGAGTCACGAACACCCAAAATCACATTAAGAGCACCCATATAGTCTAAGTCACTCTTTTGGTTGGTCACATACATGCTTACTCTCTAGGTCACTCTTTTTGTCGCTCATTGACATGATTCCCCCGTTTTACAAGTCACTCCCCATTCTTGCACACTCTCTAGGTCACACATTTTATCGCTCACTGACCTGGCTCAGTGCTAAGTCACTCTTTCATTCACATGCTTGCACACTGTTTAGGTTGCCCTCTGACCTGATCCCTTACTATATGTCACTCTTTCGTTGTTCACATGCTCGCACCTTTTCTAGATCAATCTTTTTCTCACAAGCTTGATGGTTCACTTTTCTGTTCACCCCATGCTTACTGTCTAGGTCACTCTTTTAGTCACTCACTGACACTGATATGCTTCTTGTTTTCCAGGTCACTTCCATGCTTGCACAAACACTGTAGGTCACACTTTTTGTCTCTAACTGACCTGGCTCCTCGCCCAGGCCACTCTTTTGGTTAATCCCAACACATGCGCGCGCACGCACACACAACCACACACACAACGCAACGCGCACTCTTTTGGTTACTCCTATGCTTGCGTTTCGGTTGCTCACTGACCACCAGATCCGTCTCTATACGCCACTCTTTTGGTCACTCGCTGATTCCTTGATCTCGTCAGAAGCGGATTTATGTTTTGCCACCCATCTTCCATTCTGCACTAATTGTCTTAATCACTCATTTCTCAAATTTGTCACCACGGGCTATAGTTTGCTTAGGCCCCTGTAAACACGCCACTGAGAGCACCCATAAGTGAATATGGGCTCTTCGAACGGAATTGGGAACAACCATGCTGCACTTCTTGGGAGCTTTAGTGCTCGTGAGAAACTGGTTGGCAGATTGACCGTCGGGATTGTGATATGGGGGATGG
This sequence comes from Pholcus phalangioides, assembly GCF_987345545.1. Taxonomy (NCBI): domain Eukaryota; kingdom Metazoa; phylum Arthropoda; class Arachnida; order Araneae; family Pholcidae; genus Pholcus; species Pholcus phalangioides. The sequence continues at coordinate 4,253,176 of NW_028301612.1, read as the reverse complement.
TTAAGTTGTTGACGAATTGAGGGGATTTTGTTGAATTTTATGTGAAACACTGGATTCGCGGAATAAAAGATGGATAGTATGAACAGAATCGGCTTCAGACATAAGCCTTAACTTGTATCCGACCAATGGGTAAGAACCCCCCCCCCCCCGCACCCCACAATATTTGCCATCACCTCCATAACACTTCTAGAAATATTTGATTTGAGTCCTACTAATATTTCTAACAACTTTTACGCCTATGGCTTCAGGAGGTCACTACGATGTTTTTCAACGGAATAATGACCACATTGAAGTGTGTCCTGTCCTTCCTCATATTAAAATAGGGAGGGGTTTCTGGATTTCGTCTAGGGCACTCTAGGCTAATAATTTCATTCAAGAAATTCCCATATTACTTATTTCAAGCAATAATAAGCGTTGAAGTTGCCAACTTTAGTTTTAATTCTGGGATCAATGGGCTATACTTTTTCATACTTTGATCAGTTCAAGGCTTCGTAGGCCGCCTGTTTCCAGCTCTACACTCGATATGGATTTTCAAAGGCCAAATCTGTTCAGGTCATCTAATGTCTTTTTAAAGTAAAACAATATTTTCCAGCAGATAAATTTAAAATAGTTCTGAGTAATTGGGCTAGAGTGCTCATAATAATAAGCTCATAATAAATAAAGCTATCCGCAGAACCGAGAACGAACCCCTAGCTCGCGAGCACCGTGATGTCCACTGAAGAAAGCACCTGAGAGTGTTCGATGTTTGTGTTTGATTTCATTGATTTCTGCTCTTGACTCTTGATTGACACCCTAGTTTAATGATAAATTTGTTGCACTCAATAACAATCCACTTCATGCTGGTTCAAGTATATGATGTCGAAGTTGCCCGTATGGGTGCTTTCTTTCTGATTCTGGGTTCAACGGGCTCCCGCACGCAAAGATCACTATACAATATCACTATACCACTTTTTCAATCCTAACAATTGCGCGTAAATTAATCTATTAATATGCAGATATGTAATATAAGCACCTAACTATTATATTGGGTTGGGAAACATTAAACTAAATATTCTAGGGAACCACAGATGTGTGAACCCTCAATTGGGCAAGGGAGCCGCGGGTGACAAAAGTTTTTGAGAACCAATAGCATAACTGGACATAAGCTCCTCGAACGGGAGAGAGGGTGCAAATGTCTACCTCTTCTCTCTCGCCTATGCAATAATAATTTTTTTTAACTGAACGGGAGGGGAGAATATAATCGCCCTCATTTCCTCTCCCCCATTGGCTCCACAGGCGGTTTTACACCTGTGGAGCCTCTGCCTATAAAAAGAGGGCCTAGGTAAGTGGATGAATAAATGGGTAACCTGGAGTGTTTGAAAGCATGCGAGTGACCTGGAGAGCAAGAGACAAGATCAGTGGGCGGACGAATAAGTGAGGGATCAGGTGAGTGTCAGTGACCTAAAGAGTGACCCAGAGGTTTGAGTGGCCAAAACAGCGTGTCTTTAAGTCACGGTCACTGTCACTGAGTATTCCCTCACTCTTTCGTTCACTCACTGATCTTGTCTCTTGCTCTCCAGGTCACTCACATGCTTTCAAATTCTCTGTTACCTGTTTGTTCATTCACTGAATCAGGCTCTCGCTTTCTAAGCGGAGGCGGAATTATGCCGCCTGTGGAGCCAATGGAGAGGGAAATGAGTGTGATTGCTCTCCCCTCCCATTCAGCAAAAGAAAATATGTATTATATTGAATAGGAGGAAGGGCGGACATTCACTCTCTCTCCCCCTTAAAAGAGCCTCTATCCACTTATGCCAGTGGTTCTCAAAACCTTTGTCACCCGCAGCTCCCTTGCCCAATTAAGGATTCATATGTGGTTCCCTAAACTATTTTAGTACAGTGTTTCCCTACCTTTTCCCCCTCCCTGAAGCTCAATACTCTGAGGAACCTCTGTAACGTCAGAAAGTTAATTTCGAAGCCCCCTCAAATGAAATCTAAAATGTACTGCTTTTTTAAATAATTTATGTATCTTAAAAATTTGAATGAATTATAATTTCTCAGCACAAAATGTATCATTAATTCAATGATATAAATGAAAGAATGATCCCGCGGATTCCTTCACAAAGTACTCGCTGATGATAATGACCACTCATGAAATAATGACCCACTGGGGTCCGCGCACCACAGGACGAAAAACACTGGTTTAATAGATATCTTCTACCACCCAGAACCCCTTCAAAGCATTTTAATAGGCACACAAAAATAAATGTCTCCAGCACACCGCGACGCACACTTTGAGAAACTCTGACTTATGACATAGTGCCGACAGAAATATTGGCTTCAGACTCCCCCCCCCCCCCCCCCGCTCCGCCAATATTAATTGTGAACCCTTCCAATATTTCCAATAACTTTACGCCTAGGAATAATATCCCGACATTTTCCTTCGAAGGGCCGTCGTTCAACATGGACGACATAGTATACGAAGCCAACGTGAATCAATATGAGAAGACTCCATGTGTGCGTTAATTCATTATGCACGATATCGGCAACAAAAACCACAGACGAAAAAAGATGCAAAATGCCGCACAAGTACGGTACATATCGCGCAATATCCACCTACATTTCTCGACTTTCCTCACACCTTCGACAATGTTCGGCATAAAATTTTAGTAAGATAAATTTTTTTTTCTTCAAAAAATGACGAAATTAGTGAAGGAAACAAGGAAAAGAGGGAAGAAGACACTAGAGAGGAGAGGCAAAAATATTTTTGCTTTAATATTTTCCCTCTGTGTGCCACCTGTTCCTTTCAGAAACGCAACAGCTTTCAATGCATATAATATGCGAGAATAATATTGCATGTAAGATAATTTTCATCAGCTTTTTCCCCCTTTCTTGGAGGGTGGAGGAGAGAGAGAACTATGCTCAAACCAAGTTCGTTTTTTGAACCGATCCCCGAGAACAAATAAATTTTACCTTCGAAAGAGCCTCTGACCGCGCGCTTCATTTGCATGCAAATGAAATCGACCAATGTCTGCTAATCTCGTTCGCTCGCTCCCAGTCTTAGAACTTTACTCGACGACACCATCTCGGTCCACCCTCTCTTCCATCCTCACGCAAGAGGGTTCCGGTAATTCTTCCCGATCTCCGTCAAGACCTTACTTACCTTCCACCGTCGCGTGCCCAGCACACGCACACACACCGGATCTCTCTCCTGGAACAACTCTGGAAACACATCGTCGTCTCAATCCCGAACCTAACTCAATACATATAGCCCCCAATCCCTTCTCTTCATCGCGTGTATATACGTATGTATGTATGTATGCGCCGGAACGATACCTACTTATTAAAACCGGCTGAGACAACATAATCTTTCAGGAACGAAAAGGCTCTTGTCAACGTTATCCACCCCCTTTTAAAAGGTCATTCAAGAGAAGATGTTGAGCCTTTTATACGGAAACGGAAGCGGATGCGAAGAAAACACCGGTGACGAGAGAAAAAGAAGAATCAGATGTTGATTTTGTTTGTCACCATTTTGCTTTCTTTTTTTTTATCTACATAAAAATTGTCTAGACCAGTGTTTCTCGACCGGGTATTCGCGGAACCTACAGGGCTCTCCGAGAAGTCGCTAGGAGTCTCGCGAGCACACACACTAAGGTTAAATATCAAGGATTGTTGACCTAAAGAATCCTAATAAATGACTATTAAAAGTGCTCTAAAATGACAAAGAATGCCCTAAAATGACAAATAAATGCTCTTGAAATAACAAATTGAATTTATTTAAAAGCCGAATATGTTGGAAATGAAATTTAAAAAAGAAATTTATAGTATTTAAAATTATCTGTAAATTTATTATAAACACTAGTCAAAAATTGCTAATAGAGTTTCTCAAATAAACAATTAATGATTTATGAATATATTAGGAAACTTAAAAGGCTAAATATAAATTTCTGCATGTAATGTTTTATACCAAGATAAACTTCTCCCAACATCAACAGATGTTATTGATGGATTTAAGATATTTGAACAAAAAACTCCACTCCTAGTTAATTCCTCTTAAATTTCTAAATTTTTTGGATGCTTCCAAGACACGAGGGTGTCAAGTACAAATCATTCTTTTCTCATTTCGTAAAAGTAAATCGGTCTCCTCTTTAATATACCTGAAGAAAATTACTGATTTTTATCAATAGCATCAATAAGATCAACGCGTTTTTTCTATAAAGATGGAAATCAGAATGCGCTTAAGTTTGATCTTATGTACGTCTCTCATTTGCCCTTCAACATTCTCCTGGCAAAACAGAGTTTGCGAAGTATTAATACGCGCAGCATCTTACGGATCAAAATCATTTATACTAGGAATTTATAAATTTGAAAACTCCCACTATAGTTCATTCAGGGCCATCTTAAGGGCATCACGGGCCCCCGGGCCAAGTAATTTTTCTGAGACCCAATTTTCGAAAATTTCAACGGGTTCTCGTCTTTGTGAGGCTCCCCCGGACCGTAACCGGTTGGGCCCATGCGTTTTTGCATTCGTGCAAGTATTTTTCCATGTTCTTAATCTCACACAAGCTATATATAAATAACAGGAAATAAAGTCTCTCTCAACCTCTCATGGGATCAGAATTCTTCAAATCCACTTATTGTTTATTGTAGTGGTCAGGAAATTTTACTAAATACTAAATTTACTTGTGGAATTGGTACTTAACTTTGCATGTTATCTAAAAAGAGAGAAATGTAGTGATAAAAGCATGAATTTTTCTGTTTAAAAAATGCTCCAGTCTTGTTTTTCATAACTACCTAATGTTATTAGTAGAGTTCGAAAGTTCAGGCAAAATGCCATAAATGCCTATTTTTGCCAATTTTCCAACCTTTAGTTCAAAAACGCTTTTTTGAAGTATCCCTGCCGTAAATGGCTATTTTATCATTGTTTCAACTTTGTTCGAGGCCATATTCGGTAGTACTTGTATATTTTGAGCATGGAGAAGTTCAAAAAAGACGATATTTTTAAAATCTCTTACTCTTAGTATTATCCTGATTTTCTCATCCGTTGTCCTCTTATATATATACCAAGACCAGAGTCACCCTCGGGGTGGGCGACCTCGTCTCCCGCGATTTGTGGGGTCTGGTCTCGCACTCACGCAAATTATTGGACGATTTCCTCAATTCTTGAATTATTTCTTGCATTAATTCTGGAATTTTTTCCCACCGTTAATTATGAATTTCCAATCGATTCTGGAATTCTTTTTTCCTTTAACTGTTAATTTTCATCAAATCTGGAAAATTGTTAGCTTCTCATTAATTCTTAATTTTCCTCAATTTTAAAATCATTGCTTTCTTCGGTTCTGAAATTATTTCTTTTAGGATATGATATAATAATCATAATATTATTGATAGGGGTGGGTTTTTGAGAGACAGTTTTTTCAGAAACTGAAATTTTAAATTTTCGGAAGGCAATTCTAAAATTTTCATTTTAGTTCCGGGAAAATTTTTTCTCCCATTAGTATAAAATTACCTTCAGTGATGAATTTACAAAAATTTTTGTGTTAATTTACATTAATTTTGTGATAATTTAAATTAATTTTGTGATAATTTAAATTAATTTTGTGATAATTTACATTAATTTTGTGATAATTTAAATTAATTTTGTGATAATTTACATTAATTTTGTGATAATTTACATTAATTTTGTGATAATTTACATTAATTTTTGTGTTAATTTACATTCAACATTACATTATGTGCTTAAAAATTTTGTGTGGATATTTCTCAGCATTCCTGTATATTCTGAAATAATAGATGCTGATCCCCTCTTTCCCACAAATATATAATATCGGGGCAAAAAGGGTTCCAAATATTTTTGGTGCCCCGAAATGTTTGGGACGTACTCTGCTCCGCTATTATATTCGCACCGTGCCCCGCGTCTGGTTAGGCCGATCCTGCCCAGGACAAAAATGAAGCATATGGCTTGAGGTTGATAACCACTGAATTAGATCATGTTCATCATATTGTTATTGTGGAACACAAAAAACGTTGATTCAAATTCTTCTTCCACAAAGGGTATGTATTTAATCGTGATTCATTTTCATTTGCAGTGGACGGTGTTCTGCAGTTCCGTTCCGAAGACGTGTTCCTGAACCGGGGTGGCTACGGATCGTTCCTGCGTCATACCCACATGGGTCCGAACGGACTTAGGTCTGTTTCGAATCCCGAACATCACCATCACCTCCATCACCAGCAGCAACCACAGCAACAGCTTGTCGTGCCGACTGCAGACTTTACTCCGGGAGACAGTTCGTCCCCGACGATGAGGAATCTCATCCGCGCTTCTTCCGAAGACAACGGCGATATCAAACACGGGGTGTCTTCGACCAGCGGCGGTAACAGTTCCGGTGGCAGTGATTTGAGTGAGTCTACCAACAGCAGCAGCATCAAACCAAAGATATGGTCGTTGGCAGACACGGCGACCAGCAAGACACCGCCGGCCGCCGGCGTGAATCTGGTCAGGAACGAACCGGACGTTGCTGGCAGCACAGTCACGGACATGATAGGACATTGCGGATGGTTCTCCGTGAATCCGTATCATCACCAGGTGAACGGGCCGTCGACCTACGGAGGTTTTCACGCTCACGGGACTGCTTTCGCAGCGAACGGCGGTGGTAATGGTGCCGGCGGTGCAATTTTCTCGAACATTTCCGGACCGTCTGCTGTCCACGGCTTCAGCCCAGTTCCCCCACAGACTGACACCCCGCCACAGACCCCACCGAACATGAAACTGGCAGCGAACAGTGGCGTAACGTCGGGATCGTGCAATTACACAACTGCTCAGAATACCGCTGCTGCTGCTGCTCCTCCTCCCTCTACCGCTCACCTATACGCCGGACAGAGCTCGACGGCTGGGTCTATGGTCAACGGATCATTACCTTCGGCAGTTCAAGGTAAGGCAGTTTTCATACAAATACAGAATGATTTAGAACTCATAGGCTGAACTTAAAGGAGAGATAGAACACATCTCACACAGTAAGGAATATTCGTGGTACATTGCATGCTCGCAACGGGAGTGGTTAAACACTAGACGGCGCTGTCACTGAACACATAAAACGCTGGTTTTGCCACTTCTCGGCATTTCTCTCCTGTGTTACGGAAAGGATGGAGAGGAGGACACGCATTTTAGGTATGATTCTGTGGACGTGAATTCTCTGGAAGTCCATAGACAGTAGGCTACAGCAAGGGTGATCAATCTTTAGGAGAGTGCGAGCCACTTCATTGGTTTGAAAACGTGTCGCGAGTCACATGTGGAGTGATCTGGAACAGCGCCGTGGGTCACTAAAGTGATCTGGAAATCTGCTGCAGACCGCTTTAGTGATTAGGAACTGTGACGTGGATACTTTTATGGAATGTGACATGGAATTGCACTGTGGGCGGCTCAAGTGCTCTAGATCTATAATTAATACCATAAAAAAAATTATCTTTCCTTAGTGCTGTGGGACTGTGCCGCAGATCACTTAAGTGATTTGTACAAAGTCCGTAATTGTGCAGCCGGGAACGTGAGTGATCTGGGACTGTCCCAGATCAGGGGTTACTCAAGTGATCTGTTAATGTGCCGCGAGTCACTTCAGTGATTTGGGAATGTGCTACCAGATACTAAAGTGATGTGAAATTGCACCCGGGGTCACTTAGGTCATCTTTAAATATGCTGCTGGTCCCTAAAGTGACCTGAAAATGCGCCACTTGGTGCATGTTTACAAAATTAGGGGCGGGAGACAACATCAGATGACTCTGAAGGCTACAATTGGCCCGCGGGCCATGGGTTGAGCATGTATATTGCACAGAGGGAGTTTTCCAACACGATACCTTCAGATTAAAAAACCCCTAAAAACGATTTCATCGGTCAAATTACGAAATGAAGCTTCTTGTGGTGTCCTCAGAATCCTGGCACGCCCTGCATCCTGCATATCTTTGGCAATAGAACCCTTTTTTTCCTCACAAGTACCAGGGATATTCCTCAAATATTTTCAGTTTAGCACGCATCTCTTGTCGGAATCACTTCCCGCAAAGTATTCTACGGACTTCAGAAAATTCGCGTTTGAAGCAACATGTATGAAATGCACGTTCATAGTTTCTTCATTCGCGAAACCAGCCATCTCTTCCGCAATACACGATACAAATACACGAGTGGCAAGACCAGCGCTTTCAGCGACAGCGTTACCTAGCGGTACACAGCTTGCGTTGCGACTATGCATTTTTTTTTCAATGCTGTGTCACAAAGACATCTCCCTATGCACCACACAGTATAGCATAGGGCCATATATAATGGTTCAATCAGCATATTTACCGTGGGAAACAAAACAAAAAATTATAATACTTTATACAAAAGAGAAAAATAGTTTCCAAAGAAAATAAAACAATAATAATGATGATAAAAAAAACTTCACGTCAGGTTTCACTACACGTACATGCACATTCCCGCATGTACCGATTCGTTGGGGGTTCCACGGCGGGGGGGAGGAGGTGGGGGCGGGGTGCATGTGTGGTGTAGCAGTAGTAGGTAGGGCCTTCAAAAAATGGCTCGGGGATCCATGATGTTCTTAAGCCAGCCACCTCATTGGGCAATTTGCCTGTTGTGGCGTTGTATTTGTATTTGTATTTGTATAAAAAATGAATAAAAAGAATAAAAGAATAATAATAGAAAATAATAGAAAAATAATAATATAAAAAAGAATAGAAAAATAATAATATAAAAAAGAATAGAAAAAATAAAAATAAAAACAAACAAACAAAAATACAAATACAAATACAAGGCCACAACAGGCAAAACGCCCAACGAGGTGGCTGAGGAAAAGATGCCCATAAAAATATGGATGTCATATATTTCAAAAATACAGCAACCCAATTAAAAATGCAATTAACAAAAATTGTAAACATATATACACATCCGAAGGTTTTTAACAACTGGCTGTTGCGAAGATATATTTCGGAAAGAGAGAAAATTCAACTGCCCCTGCGGGGAATCGAACCCACGTCCTTTCACTTTCCGGATGAACGCCCCAGACCACTAGACTACAGAGCCACAGAATCTCTCAACCTTTCCTTGGAGCTCGTGTACACTGAAAGGGACCGTACATGGACGGTCAGGCCAAGCTCACAGCTGCTGACGTTGTTAAAAACCTTCGTATGGTAGCGGAGAGTGACGTCATCCTTGTATATATACACATGAGAAAATATTATACAATGCCCATAAAGAATACTTATGTATAATTTTATGTATATATATTTAATATTATGAATAATAGAAATGTGAAAATAAATAAATATATATATATAAATTGAAGAAGGTAATAAAAAAGGAGAAAAAGAAAATAGAAAAGAAAGAAAAATGCGTAATCATGCAAATACTTGAAAATATAATAAAAATACGTAAAAGAAGAAAACGAAAAGAAAATATACACATATAATACAAACAACACGAAAGAAAGAAAACAGAAGCATCAGTTCTTAATGCTATGTACAAATCTTCGAAGGGTACACAGAGTCTCTTTTGAGTTCACCAATTTCGATGGTATTGGTGGCCATTGGATTGATAGCTTCCTTCCGTAGATCACGTTCAGATACAGTTCTCTCTGAATTGTCACCTTTGAACACTCAAGATCAGATGTTCGGGATCCTCTTTTCCCTTTCCGCAACTGCATATGTCACTCTCTGCTAAGTTGAATCTTTTGAGATAAGATTTTTGAAATTTCCGTGTCCAGCGACTATACATTTTGTGTGACGAAAATTGCATGTTTTGATGCGCTCTATCTCTCACTTCTTAAAGTTTTTTACCATGAGTTCTGAATGAACCTATGCAAATTCAGACGAAATCGAAATCACCAACAGGAAGAATTCACGTGTTATTTTTTTTTTCCCCTTCGGAATAGGAGGAAAATCAGGAAGCAGTTATCCGGTGGGATGCCAAAGAGCGTCTTCAGCTCCAACGCGGACATCACGGACGGAATCCTTGAACGAAGGCTACTCCACTGCAGAACAGCAGCAGCAGCAGCAATACAGAGCTCATCCTATTCAATAGCGAATATCAGTTTTCGTCGTATTGTTCATTCTCACCGAGTGCTCATAAATACTATACGTTATGGACTATTGAATTACGTCGATGCACCATCAAAACGGGGGATTGTCTTTTTTGTCTTTCAAAACACGTGCTGTTTATCATCTTTCACTCGAATGCAGTTGTTTGCGTCGTAGATGAATTGTTATTATTACCTATAGGTGCTGGAGAGGTACATACTATATTCCTGTTCAGATGAGTCTTACTCGCTGTGAGCTGTTAAAATCCACGAGATGAATTTCAAACGCATATAGAAAATTCAGTCAAAATCCTACATAAAGATTCTCTTGTAACGGCAATCGCCTATACCGGGGGTGGCCAACTTCTTTCTGTTCGCGGGCCAACATAATGGCCAGCTATAGCGTCGCGGGTCGCATCAGTGGGGCAACTTCGGTGTATAAGCCGCTCCATTATTTGTTAGTTATTAAATTAATTTCGTCTCTATAAAAACAAGAAGTTTGTAAGCAGTTTGTTAATCAAGCTGTTGGAACCGATAGTTCAAATAATGATCACGAATTTAATTTTTTCACGGTACTTTTAACTTGTCGTGGGCAGCACAAAATCACTTCACGGGCTAGCTGTTGGCCACCCCTGGCCTATATAACCGCAGTAAAACCTGTCATTTTGGACATCCACTTTCATTAGACTATTTTGAATGAAACTGGCCATAACACATCTTA